>NC_044361.1:33783058-33883058 GCF_007364275.1 Archocentrus centrarchus | reverse complement strand
ATGTTCACTTCTGGCTCTAAAAACAAACCGAAAAAACCTGCAGCGAGGAAGCATTTTTCCAGCATGTCACTTTAATGTTGTGATGGGCTGTATTTGAACCAAAGTGATAATCTTTCCCTGTAACAGAGTGCAGGAGCACAAAGCTTCCAAACAGGATTTAAACTTCTGTCTCCAAGCTGACAAACTCGTGACTTCCCCTGCTGCCACTCATCCACCTTACCTGTCAGCGTTAAACACTGATGTAGTTGGTGTGTTAAGACGTAGTGCAACACATCTCTGCAACAGCAGCATCTAACGCTGTGAGATGAGAACGCTTTGGCCTGCTGGTTATCTGGCATGAGCTGTTTCCTGCGTGAGTCGTGCTGAGGAGACTTTATTCTGTGTGAATTGATAATGCACTTGAAATAAGAGCAAACACACATGAATACACACTGCTTAGGGAATGCACACACATGCGGCTCTGCTGTCAGCACTGAATTATATTCCCATGTTTGTTCGGATACATTTTAGTTTAAAAACCCTCACAGTGAGAACATCCCATCAGGTTTTCAGGTCAGTTGGTGAAGTTTAGGATCCTCGTAGTCCTCCTGCTGGTTATAAATGGAACGGGAGGGGTTCGATGGCCACAGGGCCCTGCTGAAATTTCCTCTTCACACATGAGCTCCAGTGGCTGATTAACATGTGAAATATTAAGCTGAATATTTTTCATGTACTTTAAAAGTCCTTGTTTTATCACAGACGAGTTTCAGACTGATATTGGAGAACTGACTGGAGCAGCTCGCACAATAATGACTGTCAAAGTTTTCCTGCCTGAACACAGAGGCCGGGGGCTCTTCATCCTTCCCTCATTTAAAGACTAACTGAGGGATTCAGAGTTTCTGCTCTATCACTTCAGTTTAATTCGAAGGACCATAAATCATTTGCTAAACTGAAAAATATAATGTATATGAGCCTTTTCTCTCAGTCTGATCCAAGGACTTCATGAACTATGAGTTCCAGTTTTGGCTGAAGGTCAGTAAAATTAAATCCTAATCTTTAGCAGCTGTATTCTCCCTCCAAAGCTGGTGAAGTACTTTCTTTGTAACATGTACCCTCTACAGTATATTACCCATACATAAATGAAGGTTTCCACTGTTGGAAACACCACAGAATTCAGACTTTATAAAATTTCCAGGTTTGGATGATGTGGACTAAACATGCCATTGACACATCCTTGCACTTTTTTAAGTCTGCTGGGCTCAGCCAACTGGACCTCTCAACTGTGTCTGTGCTCTTAGTGCCTTTTGGTGTGTTTTTAACCTCTTATTATCCACCAAGTAATGAGTGAACAACTTACAGGTAGGGTTAGGCTGAATTTTAGCCACATGCTAAACAAGCAAAGTTTCAGAAACTATGTAATCTCTTCTAACTATTTTAGTCTCACAATTTCTTATGTAACAAGAGTTGAGTGTCCTATAAAGCAGGAAACTCCATATAAAGGAGTAGGTGTGAACCATGCTCCTAACCCCCGAATAGGTCACTGGCAACCTGATGAATGTTAAAGTCACCGTGTGTAAAATCTCACCACTAGATGTCAGTAGATTGCAGATTGCAGTCAACTGAGTTCTGTTTTCTCGCCCCTCCTAATTCAAGTGCGTAATCCTAGCTACGGTGGCCGCTGTAGGACAAACAACTCTGCCTGCATCTGTTGTGGGTGCAGGTGGTCAGTCTGCAGTTTACCTCATTTACTGTGGAGGAGACTGTAAAACTTTGTGAAAGCAGTCTGATACGAGTCGATGAGACTGAGGTGAGCTGCTGAGGATATTGAACTTTTCTGTTTTTTGCCGCTGTCAGCTTCTTTCAGCCACTGTTAGTTTTCCTTGAGGTGGAACCCTGTTGGACTCGGACACTTAGCAAATAAACTCTCATGTAATGTGAGAATGTAACCAAGCTTTTTATCAGAAGGAAACTGCGATTTTTAGGACACTGGTGTAATGATAGCTTATAACCAGCAGTTGTTGTTTAGCTGGCACAAGCTATCCAGAGAGGGGAGGGTTGTTTTATTATCTGCTCACAGTAAGTAATGTTGACAATACCAGGAATAAATAAATTTGTTTATGCACGTTTTCATGTGTTGGAGCCCTAACTTTGGTTCAGGAGAGGAGGCTTGAGGTGAAGAGGACGAGGATGCTGTTTGTTTCTTTCCTTTGGGTTTTTGTTTATTCGGTGAAGGGAGACCCATCTCAGATGATAAAACATATTTAGATGTCCCTCCACAGCGTACTACGTAAGTGGCTAGACACTGGCCACATACGCAGTACGCCAAAAACCTGATTAGCAGAATGGCGATGTCCATCTCTCGGTATTCAAGATGGTGGGTCAACATTGTGGCTTCCACATACCAGCGCCTACTCCTACGTATTTTTAACCTTAAACAAAGTACTTACTGTAGCTTTAAAGTAGATTAAAGCAGCTATCTGATAAACAGTATGTCCTGCTGTTTGGTACATCCTGGAGTCTGTGCTCCAGTTTTGATGGGTAAAATTCGAGGACTTTAGTAGTTTCTCACTTAGCAATGATTTGCGTGTATCTGTATCTGTGTGACGCTCCCACAGTGCTTATGAATTAGCATCATCAATTAGCAACATCAATTGCCTTAAATTGCTTTATATTCTAATTTAAAGACCATACAATAATACAAAAAAAAACACCAACAATCAAAATGACCCCCTGTGAGCAGCACTTGGTGACAGTGGGAATGAAAAACTTCCTTTTAACAGGAAGAAACCTGCAGCAGATCCAGGCTCAGGGTGGAGCGGTCATCTGCCCCGACTCGTTCTGTGTGACTGCACTATAATGCTTCTGTAGCCCTGAAAAGGAGGACCATCATGTCTTGATGTCTCCCCAAAAACTGTGTGAGCATCGCACACATGACCTCTTAGTGACCTTTCACTCCTTAAGTTATTATTTTAGGCTCCTACATGGGTACCCATTTACTCACACACAGTTTTCAGCTACTCTACACACCTCTGGTTTTGAGAGATCTCTGTATTTTCATACATGGATATATTATTGATATCTAGCATTAGGATAGATCAGATGTTGATTGCATTGAGAATCCTTAGCCCAGTGGCATTTTCCTGCTCTAACCTTCTCTCTCTGCCTCTCAGAAAGAATTAAACTTTCGAACTTCTCTTGGAGCTCAGCAGGAAATTAAAGCAACAACACTGCATCTGAACTTTTCTCTCTTCACATTAAAACTTTGCATTGTTGGGTCTGTGGGGAGGAAGGTCTCTGTCACGGCTCTGTGGAGCTCTGCGGGCACAGAGAAGCTCCAGCACTGCCAGAGGTTGGGGGTTGAAATCCCACTGGGAGCTGGCTCGGATGGAAGGTTCAGCTGAACAACAGATGTTTGTGGTTTTGCCACAGAAAATCCTCCCTGAGCAGCGCAGCATCCACAAGTTTAAGCTCCACAAATGGCAAAGATGACACAAGCTGCATGGAACAAAAGGCATTTTATGGACCACAAGAATGTGTCTGTATTTGTTATTTATTACAAGCAGTTTAAATGCCAGTGTGTACACTGCCTCTCACTGAGCAGCCTCAATCCTCTGTGATGCTGAAATATCTCAGCTCCCAGTTGTTGCGTTGCCTTTATGCCAGGAGGTTCCAGTGTTGTGTTGCCTCAGTTTAACTCAGGTCTGGACCTCAAATGTATCTGGCACTTTGAGCATTTTCTCACTGGAAGTTTTAAAGTTTTACTCTAAGCACTAAAACGAGGGTGGCCGAGTGATAACAGACGTCTAAAAGAAAGTATTGTTTTTATTCTGTGTGTTACAAAAGAATCCATCCTCCTCCATTCATTATATCCTGACCTCATCAGACAAACAACAGTAACGGGTGATCATTTAAAGGGTTTAAATGTTGACATTTTTATATGAACTCTTGTTCAGGTTAATCAGTGCACGCAGAATGTCACCATTCGTGTTATTGTTGGTCCCCTGATAACCAGGAAAATGACACAGAAGCTTTCTAAACCAAATAATGTATACAAAAAACAAAAAAAAAAAAATCCATCCGTCCACTCATCTGGGTCCAGGTCACAGCGCCAGCAGTCTCCTCGGCCACCTCCTCCAGCTCTTATATAGGGACACCGAAGGAGTTCAGCCTGAAGGCGGCAGCCTTGGCATCCAATCCCCGTTTGCCCAAAGTAAAAAAATGAAACCTGAGATCCTTGTGTTTGATTGTTGAAGGGTTTTTAAAAAGTAGCATCTCATTACTGCAGCAGCAGGTCAGAAAACCATCAGACTGCTGCAAACACCTGTAAACCTTCCACAGCACTGAGACGGACACAGTCAGCTTTAATTAATGCTTCACTAATAAGGCCGGCAGAGCTCCGAGTCAGAGGACTTGAGGCTGACAGACAGTGGCTCTGGTGTGCTGCGTGGCTGATGTTTTGTCTGATAATCTAACAGGATTTGTTTGGAGCATCAGCTGAAACAAAGAGGCTGAGCTTTGATAAAAAGCTCATCGCTCTGAGCCACGAAACAGACGGAGCGACAGACACCTGCAGCGCGTAAACTTATCTCAGCAGGAAGCTTCATCACGCTGTCAGGAATCCGATCAGGCTGCTTCTGCTTCACATTTCCATAACTGCAAACAGCAGTTAAAATAGGAACTCCAAAACTTTTTATTTCAGCCTCATCTTCAGTAAATTCTGGAGCTGAATTATGAGCTCCCTCAGGGCTGTAATCACATTTAACTTTTTTTCCATTCATTTGTGTAACTCAGTTGGTTCTGCAGTCATATTTCTATTAACTCTCAGCACTGTGAAGTCATTTAAAAAACACAGGAAAGCCTGTGGCCCGGCAGGCCAGGGTGGCGCTTTCTATTTTTAATAAATGGGACCTGAGGGTGGCCTCTAATTATCAGGAGATCGCACTGCTCGGCCTCACAGGGAACACTAATACCAGGGTGCTGGATCCTCTGCAACCTTCAGCCTCGTGAGGACTCGTTGTATGACAGACGCTCTCGGGGAGTCTTGTGCAGGGCAGTGCAGAGGTATGAGGCGGGGCTGGGTAATGACCCGCTGGATAAATTACTACTTTCACAAGGATGTCAGCTTTTACTTACTACTCTACATCTGACTTAATTTGGCTATAATAAGCAGTGAAAGCATTTCCTTACTAACAGCCAGGCAGTTAACCTTCACACCTACACACAGACATGCTACACAACCAATCAGTGTAACTCAAGTTGTCTTTGGACAAAGGACAGCAAATGTCAGCCCGATGCCTGTTTTCAAAGGGACAGTCGATAGATTAGTTTCCACATCTGCACGTCCACGTACCAGCAGAAAGCTCAGACTTTCAGACACAGCGGTCCATGACATGACAAAACCTGCAGGATTTAATTTTCTGTGCTCCCCCAATCCCCATACCCCTGAAGATGGTTCATCTCTAATATTTCCATACAGTATGATTCAAGATTCAAGATTCAAGAAGTTTATTGTCATGTACACCGCAAAACACTGTGGTTATGCTGAGCAATGAAATTCTTACTTGCGACTGCTTTACAAACAATTGAAATAAGCAACTAAGTTAAAATAAAATTTAAGAACTAGTATATTAGGAAAGTAAAAGTAGAAAATAAAAATAAATAAATAATAAAGCAAGTGCAATATATACAGATATATACAGATGAAAGAAAGGCAGGTAATCACAGTTTGGTAATCAGTCAGTGGTTCAGTAGCCTGATGGCCTGTGGATAGAAACTGTTTTTTAGTCTGGTTGTTCTTGCTTTTACACTCCTGTAACGTCTGCCAGACGGCAGGAGTGTGAACAGTGTGTGCTGTGGGTGGGTACGGTCCTTGATGATGTTGTGTGCCCTCTTTATTACCCGGGTATTATAAGTGTCCTGTAGTGATGGGAAGGCAGCTCCACAGATGAATTGTGCTGTTTTGATGACACGCTGGAGAGCCTTCCTGTCCTGACTGGTGCAGTTTCCATACCACACCGTGATGGAGTTTGTCAGGATGCTCTCCACAGTGCATCTGTAAAAGTTGCTGAGGAGCTTGGGGGATAATCCGAATTTCCTCAGTTTCCTTAAGAAGAAGAGTCTCTGCTGAGCTTTCTTGACAGTCTGTGCTGTGTTGTAGGTCCAGGTGAGGTCTTCACTGATGTGGGTGCCAAGGAATTTGAAGGTCTTCACTCTCTCCACCTGAGTCCCGTTGATGAATAATGGAGCATGCTGGTCTCTTCTCTTCCTCGGGTCAATAATCATCTCCTTAGTCTTCTCTGTATTTAAGGAGAGATTATTTTCCTGGCACCAGGACACCAGCTGGGCCACCTCTTCCCTGTAAGCTGCTTCCTCTCCCCCAGTAATCAGCCCAATGACGGTGGTGTCGTCAGCAAACTTGACGATGGAGGTGTTGCTTTGGGAGGGGATGCAGTCGTAGGTGAAGAGGGTGTACAGGAGAGGACTGAGCACACAGCCTTGTGGGGTCCCAGTGCTCACTGTCTTTGTTTCTGATGTCCTGGTACCAACTCTGACTGCCTGAGGTCTGTCTGTAAGGAAGTCCAAGACCCAGCGGCAGAGGGAGGGTGGTATTCCGAGGGTGAACAGCTTTTCAACCAGCCTGCTTGGGATGACGGTGTTGAAAGCTGAACTGTAGTCTATAAACAGCATTCGAACATAAGTGTCCTTATTTTCAAGGTGTGAGAGGGCTGTATGGATGGCTGCATTAACAGCATCATCAGTTGAACGGTTCTGACGGTATGCAAATTGCAGGGGATCTAATGTGTCCGGAATGGTTCCTTTAATATGGGACATGACCATCCTCTCAAAGCACTTCATTACAAGTGAAGTGAGTGCAATGGGACGATAGTCATTCAAAGAGGTTGTGTTGGTTTTCTTGGGGAGGGGCACTATAGTGGTGGACTTGAAGCATGTGGGCACAGATGATTGGGAGAGGGACAAATTAAAAATATCTGTAAAAACCTCGGCCAGCTCTGAAGAGCAGACCCTCAGAGCACGGCCAGGGATGTTGTCGGGGCCAGGTGCTTTTCGGGGGTTGGTCCTCCTCAGGGCCTTGCACACCTCAGTCGATGTTACAGTGGGTGAAGAGCTCTGTGTTGCCTCCGGTAGTAGAATCTCTCTACGTTGGATGGAGTTGAGGGTGTCAAAGCGAGCATAGAACTGGTTCAACTCATCTGGTAGGGCGTTGTTGCAGGCTGTGATCCTGCTGTTCCTCTGCTGAAAGTCAGTGATGTGTTGCAAGCCCTGCCACATGCGTCGGGAATCAGAGTGTTTGTAATATCCCTCCAGCTTCAGTCTGTACTGCCTCTTGGCTTCCCTGATGGATCTACGTAGGTCATATCTGGTCTTTCTGTAGCCCTCCGTGTCACCAGAGGCAAATGCAGTTGAGCGTGCATGCAGCATGGAGCGTACCTCACAGTTCATCCATGGTTTCTGGTTGGGATATATCTTGCAGCATTTGGTGGGGACAATATCATCAACGCATGTGCTGATATAACTGGTAACCACTGATGCATATTCCTCTAAATCCACAGAACTGTCCTCTCTCAGAGCAGCATTCTTAAACACATCCCAGTTTGTGGCATTAAAGCAGTTCTGAAGCACCAGATCAGTCTCTTCACTCCAAACTTTAATGCTTTTAATTGCTGGGGGGGCTTGTTTGAGGAGCTGCCTGTACTTTGGATAGAGGAACACAGAAATATGGTCGGACTGTCCAAAATGTGGGCGGGGCACAGCCTTGTATGCATCCTTCTTTGAGATGACTGCTGTTGTGAAGCAGGGCTCTGAAAATAAAAACTGAATTACGTGTATTTAAATATCATTTTGCTGCATTCTGCCTTTAATGGGTGTCACTGTACATAAAGCAGCTGAGTGATATCAAATAAATGTCCGGCCACTAAACACTGGTTTCAGGCAGTACAGGGTGTCGTTATTGTTGTTATGAGCAATCATAAAACATGGTTATCAGCTCTGTTTGAAATCTTCCAGGTGAAGCTTGAGGAGGAAGCTGTTCGTTTGCAGATGATGTGGTCCTGCTGGCTTCTAGTCATGAATATCTGCAGAGTGAAAAACATCAAAGTTTTAAGTCTGTGTAGGTTCTCAGTCATCCAGGTCATAGTATTAGTAGTAGAATCTGAGTGGACTCATCAAATCAGCCAAGATGTAGGGTCTTTACCCACAATACAAAGCGCCTTGAGGCGACAGTTTGTTGTGATTTGGCGCTATATAAATAAATAAATTGAATTGAAAGAAGGTCAAACACAATCTAGGGAGAATAAGAAGAACAAGAGGAACAACATTGTCATCCCTTATGTGGCAGGCTTGTCAGAGAAACTCAGAAGAATTTTCTCCAAGCATGACATCCCAGCATACTTCAAACCAAGTCACACCCTGAGGCAGAAACTGGTTCACACAGCAGACACATGTAGTGTCTGCTGTCCAGTGCAGTGAAGAGTGCTCGGACCTCTACATTGGAGAAAAACCATTTTAGTGTCAAGTCAGAGATGTTGAAGACCAGGTTCTTACTGGTCCACATTTTAACAGGTCTGACAACTGAACTGATCGACCTGAGAGAAGAAATCCTGATAGGCAGAGTCTATGGGTGTTATATCTGTGGAGAATTGTTGGACTTCTTGCAGTCATTGCTCCCATCAGCTAAACACCTACAGACAGATTACATAAAAACTGTTTCCACCAACCTGCAATAAATACAGTAGGCAAACTGCCATCCTGGAGCAGGACAAGCCTACAAATCCTGACTGAAGATGCCCAGCTGATGCATGTTCTTCCACTAAGTTAACCATGAATGGCAACAAGCAGCTTGCACCATTTAAATGCAGGTATTTGGGGCTGTAGCCTTCAGATAAGGTTTTTTTATTCAACCATTCCAGCTTGGTGAAACACAGTGGATGTACTCAAAATGTGTTTAGATCCATCCTGAGTATCACAAATGTCTTCACATCTCTGAAAAATCCTCCTTTCCCCAAAAAACTCTCGACTTTGCAAAAATGTCCACACTTCATTTTCAAAAGCATTGTCATCCATTCAAAGCACTTTCTGCTATGAGCCACATTTACACAGTGCTTTCAGTCTCACACATCAGTATGTTGACTAAAGACACCTTCACTGGTTCATTGTAGTCTTAACAAAACCCACACCCCCAAAAAGCTGGAGAAGAAATGTTTATTTACCTAATTTATGCACCCTTCATTTCAGTGCAGTGTGAGCGTCTTTGCTACATTTCACGGTAGTTTGTGGTTGAGCTACTTTCTCTCCTCTGCTGTTGATGTCTGTGTGAGGAGGAGGGGGAGGGCAGTAGCAAAGAGAGAAGAGAAGATGGTGCTCAGGTTGATGACATCTCGTTAGCCAACTGTAACGAGGGTAAAATTGAAGATTTCCAACGAGTGTTTATTCGTCTAAAACGTCAGATGGACGTATGCCGTAATTAAACGTCTGGAAGTCTGACAATGGGGTCCTCGCTAGACCGTTAGCAGCTGTCCACATGATTTACAGCAGCAGCCTCATTTCTGAAGGGCAAGCTGGAATGACAACCATTAAAAAACTGTCTAATAGCTGAAAAAAGATGCACAGAGAGTGAAAAGTAGCACCGCTGGCCACCTGCTGCTCCTATTTCTCTCAGTCTGGTTTGAGCTTCTGTCAGCAGGTAAACAGCTGCTCTGTTTTTTCCTTCTTGATGAGACAGCAGCAGCTCTCAGGTCTCCAGACAGCACCTCATCATTTTCCTTCCTCCAGAGTCACAGGGCTGCCTGCAGACGCACGAGAGGATCTCCAACTGGAACAAGTGCTCTGACTGTGATCTCCATCGTCTTTGACATGCTGACGTTCTTCCTTTTGATGCTGGATGCATCAGCATCATGAAACCTTAATAACATTAACATCTGTTAGCATCTGCTCATCAGATTGGTCACTTATTTCATGTTTCCAAGTTTGCTTTTTTTCACACTGGTATCTGGATCAAAACAGATTCCGAGTCTGATGGTTTCACCTTCAGTTTAATCTAATCTCTTCCCTCAGACATCCTCAGTTATTGAATATATCATCCTTTCAATGGGAAATCAAGACATCAACAAAGTCCTAACTTCTTTAACAATGTCCTTGTTAAGAATGTTCTTACTAACTAAAATAGCATTGATGTCGTTTATATTTTCCAAAGCGTCCTCCTCATTAAAGATCTCCTTATTAAACACGATCTCATCCTTAATTTCTTAAACAGCACACATTTGTTTGTTTAAACCTCCTTACTTTTCCAAATCAACTGATGCAGCTGCAGTTCCTCTGCTGCCCAGCAGAGGCGCCACAGTGAGTCAGTCCCCATAGACCCTATATTAAACTTTCCAGCAGAAATAGACGTGTTTACAGTCTGATACAGAAACTGTTTGGTCTCTAGAGCTGATTTCCCCTTAATAACAGCTGTATGGGGACCAAATATTCTGTAACTCACCTGTTTGGGTTTTTATTAAAGCTCTGGTGGCTGCAGCTGTCTGCTGGACTTCTGTTCACTTAATGGAGACACTTAATTTTACATTCAATTATTCAATCAACATGGCTTGCTGAGAGGTTAGTTTTACCAGCAATGTTTATAAGTCTGTTATTTAGCAATAATTAGAAAGTATCTGTGTCTGTGTGATGCACGCTGATGACCAAGTTAAGCAGCTTTACCTCATAATTTAGCATCTCTTCCAAACACACAGCTATAGCCACAGACTAATGTGGAGACTTTAAAGGGCAGAAACCAGCATTTCACACTGACTACAGTTTTCCAGTTTTATTTTTTTTTCTATAAAAATATTCAGTGCTGATATAATTATGCTGTTTCCACTCTGTTCATGTCTAAACTGAAGTGCATCCTTTGCTCAATCATCTGATGCTCAGCTGCATCCACAGAACTTTCTGCAGAAGCTAAAATCCACAGGAGAGGAATGAAACTTTTTACATTCACGCATAGGAGCAAAAAAATCCTGATGATTGACTGACTTCTTCAAATTCTTCATTTTTTCTCACAACCGTCACTGCTCTTATGAAATCTGCTCCTGCAGAACAAGCTGAGAAGCATCAGGAGGATTAATGTCTGAGCTGAAGCTTCAGGGCACAAACTGACACCCGACATCCTGCTGGATGTTACGGGAAGAAAGAGAGCTAATTCTTAAGGCCCCATTCAGACAGAAGCCACACCACAGGGGGAGGTGCAGAGCAAAATCTCACTCAGTGCTTCGGTCTCATCAATCTGAACAGCTTTTTAACCCCAGGTGAAATGAGAAGAATATTTAGCGAGACAAATGTCTCCACAGGAGGGCAGCACAGAGCCGAGGGGGAGGCAGCGATACAGCGTGAGGTGAATCAGAAATCTTTGTCTTTTTCAGTCGTAACTCAGTCAAATCAGACCACACTGGAGTGAAAAATTAATATTCACTGTGTGTGTGTGTGTGTGTCCACACCAAACCTCCAGAAATCCACTCAGAAACCAGAGAGCTGCCGAACAACCAGAAAAAACACTTTCTTCAGTGATGGAGCGATGCCGTTATTGATCAGGACTCCATCAGGTATCACCTCATCGTCTGTGGACACCTGTGACTCTGCCTCCAGTTTACCAGCTGTTCATTCCTTGGATCACTCATGGTTAGTGCTGACCATCGCACACCAGGAACACTCCACAACACCTGCTGTTTGGAGATGCTGTGATTCATTAAACGGTGTCACAGCTGATCAAAGTCACTCAGATCCTCACATTACATGTTTTTTCCTGCTTTCAGCACTTCTAAACACGTCCAACCCTGTTATAGATGATCTGGTCAGTGTTAAAGACTTTACCTGAAGGTGGTTTAATGGCTGATGAGAAGAAGAAAATCTCCATATTTGATTACTCTGAATCACAGGCATGAAAGATAGATGTATCCACTGTGATGTCACCAACTGGATTTTGAATCCTCAGAGTTTTTGGCCACAGCAATGTTGTTTTTACAGAACCAGGAGTGACCATCGCAGGCTGCACCCACAGATTATACAGGTGCACAGATACCTGCTAATTAATGCTCAGTAACATCCAAATAAAATCTTAGAATTTCACTCACCAAAACGGTCTGTTAGTGCAATTAACAGCCCTGCGACAGATTGGCGACTTGTCCAGGCTGTACCGTGGTTCTCGCCCTGGGACAGCTGGGCTTGGCTTCCAGTTCCACTTAACTGAGGTGAAGCCAAACAGACAGGTAACAGTTACAGCTGCCGGTGTCTGCATATATGTCAATCAGAGTGGTTCAGGCCTTAACTTCAGGCCTTAACCAAATGCAAATGAGCATGTTGTCCCGCTGTACAGCTGTTATGATGGGGAAATTAGCCATAGAGAACAAAACACTTTTTGTATCAGGCTGTAAACATGTTTATTTCTGCTGTAAAGTTGGGCATTTTAACATGGGTGTCTATGGGGACTGACCTGCTGCTGGAGCCTCTGGCCATTGAAGTAACTGCAGCTTTTGGTTCTGAAGCATTGGCTTCATTTTTCAGCCCCAGAGGTGAAAAATGTTGATTTTTTTTTTACATCAGGAGGGACTGGGATCATTGATGAAAAATGCCAGATGATTAAACCACTCAATCATAATGACACATCTACTTTTATTATCCAGAAACCAATAATCAGGAAGTAGAACTGCATGCCTGTAGGTGACAATACAACATCTACTTTTTCTGAACAGTTTGGACTTCCAGTGTTTTCACACAACAGTCAGATTAATGTGCCGTCACTGACAGGAGGGAGCTCACAGAGCTCTGCTCTTCTTCACTCTGCCTCCTCTACCTCCTTGTTTTATGAGGAGCTCTGAGGAAGCTGACAGCCTTTAATTCTCACACAGAGCATCTGTACATATATGTGTGTGTGTGTGTGTGTGTGTGTGGCGAGAGATGCTGTTGCTATGGTGACAAGCTGACCCTAATCCAAGTGGGTTCCCCCCCCACATATGTGACCAATCATCCAAGTCCACCTGCCACTTGTAGCCAATCAGAGCGGAGGGGCAGAGTTGAATTGTCTCATTGTGTTGAGTCAGGCAAAAAGAAGCTACTTTCAGCAGCTCCCTTGTTTCCAAGGAGTCCCCACAGCAGGGAGTGCTGCATATTTGGTATTTGTCCCCTTCCTGATGGAGCCCCCGAGGGATCTGGGTCTCCTCCTCAGGTCAAACTGGGGATCTTTCACTTGTTAGGTCAACGTGAAAGAACGGAGCCATCATGTTGAGTCAAGTCAAATAAAACAGTTACAAAACAAACAAAATAATGATATTTATTTATTTTGTTTGTTGTTTTCACTTACCTAATGAGTGGATGTTGAACCCATCAACAAAACAGCTGTAATTTAACCATCCAGCCGTTTGTATAGATGTTCTTATTGCTCAGGTTTGGTCTCTGCTTGGGTTTAAATTTAACGCTGAGCTGATAAACAACAGGAGATGGAAAAAACTATTTAAAATACAAAGTCGAGTCTACAGACAGGATTTGAATGGGTGGGGGGGGTGGGGGGGTCAGTGAGTTGAAAAGCAGTGAAAAGCAGGAGGTCATTTCAGCTGTAATTATTATTGCTGGGGACGCGCTGAAAAATGACTCACATGCACTCTGGATTAGATAAAATCGACCCCTGTACAGATCCACAAATCCTGCAAGAACGAGGCTTAACGTGTGAAGCGTGGTGATAACAGGCTGCAGGGAGCGATGCCCTCATCCAAGATTACAGCAGAAACAGGCAGAAAGATAAAGCAGCGTGCTGATGAATGACAGAGTTCACTTCTGCTGGTTTTTCTCTGTGCCTAACTTTTCCTGCTGTGCAACAAATTACAGAAAACACAGAACAAGATGCTCACCGACACCCTGCAGGGAGGTACCAGTGCTTTCATCCTCTCTGCATACCAGGATCAGACCTGTGAATGTAGCTGGTCTTATAAGCATTTTGAGAGCTGAATGCAGGAAACATTGACACAACATGCAAATATCAGTGCATCCTCCAATTGAACAGGCCCCAAAATATATAAAACGGTGCAATGTGTCTTATGAGGACCCAGAACGATCACATTGACCAGATTACTGAGCATGTGCTCACTGTGCTTTTGTTTTAGAGCTGACTTTTGGATTTTACTTTTAAAGAACTTCATGGTCTTTGTGACAGAATACGTGATCATTGTTGGTCCTGTTGTAATTATAACAACCAGTCACTCATGAATCAAGCAAATGGAGCTTCAGTTACCAGTTAGCTCAGCTAGCTGCCAGTGACTAACCTGCAACCTCGTGAATGCCGACTGCAATTATTAATTTCTCCATCTTTTTGATGCAAAATGATTACTTCACATGATTGGCTGGCAGAGTAAATGTGATGTGATTGGTCACCACTTGAAAAGCTTATCTTTACATGGCTCTTCAAGCACAAGCAAAGCAACAGGTGAGATCACCTCATTCAAAGTGAATTAGAGATGAACTCTGAGACACGGTTGTAGGAATCCAGCCTGAAGGAGTCTGAGCTGCTCAACTGTGGAAGCTCCTACATCATTATTTTAGTTCATATAACTTTTAAACCTGTATTGGCATCCAAAATCTTTCTGAAAACAGTATCCATATTTAAAAAAAATTGACCTTAAGTCTGTAGAATCTGAGCCACTTTGAGGAAGGTCTAAGTGTGATGGTAAAAGACTGGGTCAGAGATTCTGGCAGATATTGTGGATTATTCACAACCCCAAATTTTCCCAGAATGGACAAATGGTGATCCAGAGGAAGGAACACAGGGAGCTCACTGATGCTTGTGGGAAGTGAATGTTGGCCCCTCTGAAGAGTTGATGAAAACCTTTAAGGTGTTTTCACTGTTTAATTTTAATAAATTCTTCTTTATCACAGTGCTTTCTCTGTTTAGTTGTAAGTTCAGTTATCATGTACATTTTGATTTTCATGTACTTCCTTTTTCTTTTAATTCTGTTCTGTTTGTATCAGTTTGTTTGTTAGCTCAGTGTTTCCTGTCTTACCCACCTGTGTCTTTATCACCCTGTTTATTGTTTTTCACTTCCTGTTTTATTTTGGTAGTTTTAGTCTCTCATGTCATGTCTTCCCTCCTGGCTCGTTGTCCTGATTGAATTCAACTGTATCTCGTTACCCTTCTGTTTCCGATTACCCTCGTGTATATATAGTCCTGCCTGGCTCCTCATTCTTTCTCGTGGTGTGTGTTGTCCTCCTGTTGTGCCCCCTGCTGGTTGTGCAGTTCAGTTTGCCCTTTTCCACTTTGTATGGACTTAGTTATTCTTAGTGGGATTTCCTGCCACCTGAATAAGTGTGTTTTCCGTTCAGTCAGTCTGACTTCAGTCTGCATTTGGGTCCTTTAACCTGCATACCATCACATACGGGGGAGTTCTGCATCAAGTCGACTGGTGCAAGTTGCCCAGTTTTAAAAAGAAATTTAAAGAAAAATTCAGCAATTTTTCATCCTTGAAATCAAAACATTTACTCAGAAATATCTACAACCCTGAAAGCGCCTACAGTGGACATGTGACTGCTAAAACTGGACTCTGAAGTGGTCATGTTTGATTTTACATCACGTGGATGGCTGGGTGTTAAACTCCCTTAAACTGTTATAAAATGTATTATTTCTTCAGCTGCACCACATCCTCCTCTTCCTCACACTGAATTTAAGCTGAGAGCTAATAAGATTTTCCACTGCACTCTTTCTGAACACACTCTCACTGTTTGTTTTACTTTTTCCTTCCAAATGTTTCTTGCTATGCTAAATTTTCTGTTGTTTTTTTGGAGACATTATTAACAGATCTGTGGGATTTCTTCCACGCCGCAATCTGCACAAACAAAACTGAATCTGCCTGATATCACGCTCTGATCCACATGGCGATGCTCTGCAGCTTCGCGGAGGATGTTTCGTCTGCGATAATTGGATTATCCTAAATTAAACTTTCACAGACGCTTGTAGAGAGATGGAGCTTAAATCTGAGCCGATACCTCAAAATACAGTTTAAAAAAAAAAAGGAAAGAAACAAGAAAGAGAGAGGAAAAGTGTGCAGAAAGTCAGAGCAAAAGTTAACTTGTGTACTGCAGGGGGCTGAAGAGATGGAGAGTAACTATGCACACTTACTGAAAGGCTGCAGGTTGATTCAGCTGAACAAACCTCTGATGAGTCGATTCTAATACTAATGCGGTAATAAAACCATCAATATATATTATTTTATTGAAGCCATTCCCTGCGATAGAAGAACTGTAGGTTAACAGCTCAGCTGCCCGAGGGAGCCGATTCAGATTGTTTCTGCTTTTCGTGTCCTTTTTATGAGCTTTTAATGAGGAAGTAATGAAATGTAGAACCAATTATCTCATTGCCCCCTCTTGATAACACTGGAAAGACAAAGAGACAATTAACAAAACAGCGATGGAGATTAGAGTCAAGAACATCAAATTAACTTTACATTGGTAAAGGTAATATACTGTAATTTATTTTGTTTGATTAAGTCAAGTTATTACTGTTGCACTTTCATCCAGGTTAATAAAAGCAGAATCCTTCTCAGTTCTTCTGAGTCTATCTTTATGATTTAATTCATCTGCAGCAGCAACTGTTTGAAGGAAACACGCAGGCTGCTGCTGACCGAGTCTTTGAAATATTCACTGATATCAAATATCATCTGTTTGAAACGTACGATACCTCCAGCAGTTAAAGACAGTTTTAGGGTTCTCTGGGTTCCAGCTCAGGAAAGATCCTGGCTGAGTCTCAAACACGTTTCATATTCAAGTCATTTATTTGATTGGACCAAAGAAACAAATCTTTACACAGATGACACCACGCTGTCTTTCCGGTTTTCCTTTTTCTTTTTAACCTAAACTCACACACACTCAGGACGTGAACCTTGAACTCTGGTGCCAGAGTCTTAACTTTGAACATCTGCCATCAACCCAACATCTGACCTGGGGATCCAGCGCTTCATATAGATACCAGGCTTTATTATTTTCATGGAGACAAAAAATAATCATAAAATCAGCTGAATTTGACAAAGAGAGAACAGGAAAAAAGACTTGCTGCCTTGCCCAAAGGAAGATGGTAATAAGCTGTGCTCCATTATTGTCACTGAGTCCAATACAAGAAGTTCTTGATGGACCAGACTAAGAGAAAGGGGGGGGGTGCTGAGCTGAGACGCTCTCAGCTGCTGGATTTCGGTCTCACGCAGGCTGCTGTTGATCTTTGGGGGCCTCGGAGGGGCTCTGAGGAAGCTCTGGCTCTGCAGGGTCTCCTGATTTAAAGACAACAGAAAAGAGAAAAGACACACCAGATCATCTGAACCCTTGACCGAAACTGCAAATCATCACAAAGCTTTTTCAAATTTTATTTTTTGAAACATTTCAATCCTGGCGGGAGAACAACCCAACTTTTGAATCTGCTATATCCCCCAGTACACTTCACTGCTGGTTCTGAGGGGTGTCCAGACTTCAGTCTGTGGTGGCCGTGGCCATAATGTGGCCAATCCTTCGCTCTGGCTCAGCGTCTACAGCATCAGAGCTGTGAAAGTTTCTAGAAATGCTGTGGAAAAAGTTGAAGCTAGCTGCTGGCAATCTCAAATGAGAGTTTTTGTAACTGCATGTTTTATATTTTTGCCTTTTCACTATTTTCAAGAAAGAGTTTGAAAGCAGCTTCCCTGCTGGTTTCATATACTCCAGGAGCACACAGCCAGCCCAACCAGTCAGCTCAGTGTTTGTGTGGTTTGAGGCTGCAGGTCACACTGTTAGCTGGCTCGTCCATCAAATGTCCAATTCTAGGAAGCAGCGTGCTCCGTCATGTGGAAAAAACACCTTCTGAGGACACGTGCCAATAGACACCATATGACTGTCACATGAAAGAAAAGCACCTGACTAAGACCCTTCATGCTAAAGGTTTTTCCTTTAATTTGACACATTTCTGTGTGTGTGTGTGTGTGTGTGTGTGTGTGTGGGGGGGGGGGGGGGGGGGGGGGGGGGTTAAATGAATCTGACCCTGCTGACTGATTTTAATCCAGACTAAAGCACATGTGAGTCATTTCTTCATTATCTCAAACTTCTGCTATTAAAAGGAACAAAATTAACTTTTTAAGCAGCTCCTGTTGGACACATTGATTGACACTGGATTACTCACAGCAAACACACAGTCGGTCATACTGACTGTGTGTTTGCTGTGAGTTCTGGCCCTCTTCCTTCCTCTGTGTCTGTCTGCAGGAGCAGCTCTGACTCCATTAATAAAAGCACAGCAGAGTCTGTGGAGGTGATCTAATGGGATTATAATGGCAGGATATCTGCTGCTGCCAGAATCTAAACACACATCATTTCTATATGTCTGCCTCACACACACACACAAACGCGCACGCACACACACGCACGTGCGCACACACACACACACACAGAGGAATTTTTTGTCTGTTTGCTTATTTTTACTGAAATGTCTCAAATGACCGGGCTGAAAACTTTCATGAAGGGAAAGGTAAGACGTCTCAGTCACAGGTACACATTTCAAGTCACTTTGAAGACTAATGAGCTCAGCATCTTAACAAGGCTCCTGATTGCCAGGAAGTCTGAGCTGTAACGAGCTGTGAATGCTAACAGGCTGACGCCCTCACAGAGATCATTAAACCTAAAGCTCCCAGGCATCCGAACTAGTGGACACTTTGACTTCTTTCACCTCTTACATCAGCTGACATTTGAACTCTTTTATTATTATTATTATTCAGATGCTTCCAGGTTTCTATTATCGCCTTCATGCTTTCATTTTAGTCTGACTAATCTCATGTTCATGAATTAGAAATGATCTGCTTTCAGGGATTGCATTTAATGAACAGCTTCAGCATCACATGCAGCTAGATACTTGACACCTCCGCTCCTTTTAGCAATGTTAAAGTATTTAAGCATTTCCCCACAGTATCTACATGAGATACTTTTCAGGATTCATTTTCAGTTGCCTTTTCACTTCTGAACTTCTTTCAGTATTTTAAGCATCTGTTCTCAATGCTGTGGTTCTGTCCCGCCTCTTCCTTTGCTTTTCGACTGAATCTGATCTGCTGAATAAAATATTAAGACTGCTGTTGCTTTTATTTTCTGGCCAACACAGCACAAATAAACTCTGAGCTGCTGTTTAACAGCTAATGACTGGACAGTAAATCAGTATAATGGCCTCTGTGCTGCTCCAGGTCTTTTGTCCGTTCACTAGATGCTAAATATCAGGGGACTTAATGTCTGTTTATCACTGCTGATGCTGCATCCTGTTACTTTGCTTCCCTAAAGGGAATAATTAGTCTGCTTAGGCAGGGAGCTGACAGTCAGGACCAGAAAACACGCAGAACTCTTTGTACAATTAGTGTGGAAGCAACAGTTTTAATGAAAACACAAAGAGAACAGCAAACAGTGATAAAGGAGTTACTGTTACCCGAATCAGGTTGTTTGCCTGTGTTTGTTTCTACTCTCTGACTCCTACTTCACAGATAAATGTATTATATTAATTAAAATATATTAATAGAAAAATAAAATTGCTCAGTGAATTAAAAAGTCTGTTTAGCTTACGTGGTCTGACTCTTTGTGGCTGACTTGCTGTGGCTCCTAAATAAAATAATATCACTCACAGTTGATGCTGGAACGTCCACACAGGAAGAACTTTTGCAGTCTGAGTTGTTGCAGTCGGAGTCTCCTCTTGCAGTAACACACTGTTTCTTTGTAAAGGGAGACTGCATGGCTACAGTGGGTGCTCAGGTTCATACACCTGTGGCAATGGGGCAGAAAACACCTGAAGTACTTTTGCCCATATAGTGTATAAGCAATCCAAGCTAACTGGAGTTAAAGGTATCTGAAATGTGTTGGAGTTTAAAGCTGTGTTCATATCAACACTAAGAGAAGTTTGGCCTCGTGTTATTTTACAAATACAGCTGCTCTGCAGTGTTGTTAGGAATTACAATACCGGCCCAGAACAGCCAACGGGAGTTGGAGGAGTTCAACCAAAAGCTGGAATTTAGTAGCAGCAACGTGTTTTCAAAACTTACCAGGAACTCCTCAGTTTTTGCTCATTCTCCTCCAAGATTTATCCTTTTTCTTCATGACTTTATATAAAAGCAAATTTGAATCAATGAATCAGTTTATGGAAAGATCTCAGCTGATGGGAAGACAGCAACAAGTGACCTTTTAGCCCAAGTTGACATATTTTTAAATAGCATGGATACGTCTTCACCTGTTTTTCTGTTGCCTGGCATGAGTTTCACACCATGCAATGGTTTTCCTTCACGCCTGGTGTGAACAACAAATAACAATGCTGTGGGTAATGCTAGCATAGTGGAGCAGTCCAAGCACCACCCTAATATTTCACAAACGTTCAGAAAGTCAGCACTGTATTAAGGTGACCATTGTCAGGGTAGAAGTAGTACCCACTCTGGGGTAGGCACTTCTGGACGGTGCTTCTGGATGGTGTTTTACACCAACCGGTTAAACTAGAAACAAGCTGTCAACCCCCGCCTCTCAAAACTGGTTGTGATAGATGACTGCCCCTCCCTGAGCCTGGTTCATGTCAGAGGTTTCTTCCTGTTAAAAGGGAGTTTTCCTTCCCACTGTCACCAAATGCTGATTGTTGGGTTTTGTATCTCTGAGGCGACTGATTTAGTAAAACTGGATTGAACTGAAATTAGGAGAAACTAGATGACATCATCTTCATAAAACCTTTCAAACATCAAATTCAAAAAATAAGCCACAAGTACCAGTTCTAGTTGTAGCTCTGATGAGGCTACACAGAACCAGGGCTGTCATATGTAAGCAATGCCCCTACATCATGGTTGAAACTGCTGCACAAAAGCAGGAGCTTTCAGTCTGTCTGAACTGAGCTGACATGTACATACACTAAGAAACATGTAGGCTGCATGCATGTTTCATGTGTGCCTTCAAAAAAGTATATAAACACACACTCGTTCAGAGTCATCAATTACCATATCCCACCTGCTGTATAGAACAGAAGCAGAATAATTTGAATACATTTAAATATCAGTATATTGCATTCAGTTGTCAAAACATTTCTAATTTGTCAGTTTAATTTGCATCCAAATGGTGAAATTATACAAAAACACTGCTTTCTATTTGCTGCACCATGTCAGAATAATTGTTTTTTTCATTTTATTCACTTTGCAAACACTGAAAGAGTGGCTTCAAACTCACCTGAACAAAACAAAATCTTTTTTCTAATTTCACATTTGTTAATATGTTCAGTACAAGTCCATCTGCTGCCGCTTGATACCAAGATTTGCTTTCTCCTCCTGAAATGACATTCAAATGAACTCACTTTTATTCATATAGTGTCAAATCACAACAAATAGTGAAGAAAGAAACCCAACAGTCAGACGACTCCCTATGAGCAGCACTTGGTGACAGTGAGAAGGAAAAACTCCTTTTTAACAGGAAGAAACCTCCAGCAGAACCAGGCTCAGGGAGGGGCAGTCATCTGCTGTGATTGGTTGGGGGTGAGAGGAGGGAGATAGGACAAAGATATCCTGACACCCTGAAAGTGGCCGTGATGCAGCTTCAACTCCAAGAAGCTGCTGATGCTGCTTTCTCATGAGAGTTTGATGAACCCAGAATCTGTGTTTCTTCCTTCTCGTGTTTAGAAACATCAGGACGAGTTCGTCATCGCTTGATGGTGACCTCATTTTTTTCACAGTGCGTTTTATGGGGACGATTTTTTTGCAAAAACGCACCTCGTCCGGTATGTATGTAGGTTACACGACAAGTTCACATCTGAAAGTGTTGGAATTTCATGTTGTTTGTTTCTCGTGTCTGGTGTGTAACGGCCTTCAGAGTTTCAAATGAATTGAAACTATGTCTGTATTTTTGATTAATTACTCAGCTGGAGTGGAAGATTGCAGCTAATCCTCCTCCTCGACCTGTGCTTCGAGCATTCTGACAGTTAGTGTGACTCGGGGGTGTCGATTCATTTAAACTAACATATTCATCCTGCTGTAACCAGGTTTCTGTAAGGCAGAAAAAATCAATATGTTGATCAATTATTAAATCATGTACTAACAGGGACTTGGAAGAGAGAGACTTAATGTTTAATAATCCACATTTAACTCTTTTATTCTTTGGTGCAGTTGAGGATATATTATATTAATTTTTCTTTTTGAATTTTTATGCTTAAATAGATTTTTGCTGGTTTTTGGTGGTCTGTGGGGATGAGATTTTGGGGGAATGACAGGAGGTGAAAAGCTGCAGAGACTCTGGTTCTTGGTCTCAACCCTGTGTAGTCAAGGTTTGGGGGGGGGGGTTAATAGATGTGGCCAGATTTCTGGAAATGAGAGCTGCTCCATCCAAAGTGGGATGGATGTCATCTCTACCAAAAGACCAGGTTTTCCCCAGAAAGTTTCCCACATTGTTGTAGTTCTGTTGGCTTCATCAAGTGATGCCCTCCAGCTCACACTGGGATGAGCACCTCCAAGTCTGACACCAGCCAGAAAAGAGTGAAGTGTCCACTCTGGGTGAGGGAGGAGATGCTGCACTGAGTGAAGGAGTTCAGGTTTCTCTGGGGCAGCTTGTTCAAGAGTGGTTGGAGAGTGAAACAGGAAATTCACAGATGGATTGGCACAGTGTCCGTAGTGATGCAGATACTGTACCAGTCTGTTGTGGCAAAGAGAGTTATGTGTGAAGGTAAAGTTTTTGATTCACAGGTTGATCTACAGTGCAAACCTCACCTGCAGCCACATGCTGTGGTTAGTGTCTGAAAGAATGAGACTCATCTCCTCTCTAAGTGAGACAGGATGAGGAGATCAGGAGGAGGCTCAGAGTCGAGCTGCTGCTCCTCCACATAAAAAGGAGCCAGTTCAAGTGATCCAGGGATCTGACTGGGATGCCTCCTGGATACCTTTGAGTTGTTTCAAGTAAGAGAAGACCCGGGACGATGCAAACAGCATGCTCAGCCCATTTGAGAAGGCCTCCATTTCAAATTAGAGGAAGGTCAGGGCATCTTAGATTGCCATGACCACAACCCAGACCTGGATAAGAGAGAAAAAATGACATCACGCTGTGGAATGAGAACGTCGTCCTTGGTCTGAAGACTTTTGAAGATTAACTGTTTTAATTTGTGAGCCCTGGTTTTGGTTTTTGTCCTTTATCCAAGTATATCTAATTAGGTTCTCAGTTTCTGGTTCTTCCTCACTCTGTGTTCTTACATTTCTTCATGTTTATGTTCATTCATGTACCTCCCAGTGTTCCTGCCTCTGTGTTCAGCTGTTTCCTGCTTTACTTTGTCAGTCTTTGTCTCTTGTACTGTGTTTAGTTTAGTTATCTGCTTTGGTTTGTGTGTTTGTTTGAATCTTCAGCCACAGTAAAAGCTTGTTTTCCATTTACCTCTGAGTGCCTGCCTCTGGGTCCTCACTCTCTACACATGCCACACGGTCAGCTTGCTAACTGTGACTGAGCCACTGATGAAACTGTAACTTTGTCAATGTGCAGAAAGTTTTTTTTAAGTTTTAGATTTGACAGGTGATTTTATAGATGAAGTGTTAAACTCCTGGTGATGACTGAAATTTATATTTCAGAATTTGTTGGATTTTCATTTTGACAGATGGTTTAAAATAATTGTCCAATTAAATGCCTCCGTGCCGGCTGCCAGGTGGTAAAACACGCTTCGAAGAAGGACTCTGACAATTCTTCCAAACATTAATCTTGGTTCTTACCTGATTTTTTCTGCCTTATCTCGGATGAATAAGAAACAATATATAACGCATGTAAAACCACTTCTAAATCCCATCTGACATGGTTCTACATGATGTGCTTCCTGAGGATGGTGAAGGCTCAGACTGGGTGTTTAGATTCAGGCATCAGAAGTGTTGATGGTTCTTTCAAATGTGAAAGCTAAACTTAATGAGTTAATGAGATCTTATCAGCGCATTTCATAGCAGATTCAGTCCTGCTCGTCATGTCCATGTGTAGATTTAAAAAGTAATCTGACAGTAAAACGATCATTTCCCCAGATGTCTCACCGATGAGGTTTTGGTAAAGCCGTCTCAGATCGCGGTGAAGATTTTACTCTGAACAGAGGTGTGGAGAAGCTGCAGGTTTGGTCCCTGTTTTGTGACAGAGTTTCGTCTGGCAGGAGAATAGATGGAGCGAGGTTTCATCTGCAGGTGAACTGTGGAGGCTTAGATTTTATTTTTTTTTTCTGAGGTCAGTGGAGCGAGACGAACAGGTTTCACAGCAGAGGCGAGACAGTGACTGAACCAGGCCAACAGGAACGAGGGGGGAGGAGGGCTGTAAAGCTGGGGACGCAGGGAGGGAGGAGGAGGAGGAGGAATTGTGATGAAAAAGAGGAGGGGGGTAGGGTGTGTGTAAGTATACAGCTACCTTTGTGAGGACTGATTTGATTTTTAGACCTTTTTTTCTGGTCTTTACAAAGGTGCGAGTACAGATGTGCATAATATAAAGCGTCTGTGCAGCAAACGCACAAACTGAACGCGCACCAGAAAAGAAGCTGAATGCACTCATTTTTACACCTCTAGGCAGTTATTTTGAACCCCCTAGTTAAATTAATTGGGAGACAGCATCAACTGTAATTTCAGCGGTTGCTGGGCCAAAAACTGTTGCATATAATCACTAACAGGTGTTGAGTGAAGTCATAGATTCCTTGAGTTATTCTTAGGATGCTGGTCTTCAAAACACAACAAAATCAGCTTTTCCTCTGCATTCAGGAGACTTCCATGAGCAGGAACTGCTGCTAAAACTTCACACAGTAACAAAAACAAAGACCTCATGACTGCTAATTATTAATCTCTATGCTGCAGCTGTTGCCGATCGCCTTTTTAAATGAGCTAAATGTCTAATTTCACTTTACTGCACAGCATTGGCACTGTGCTGCTGTCTAAACAGCTGGCACAGCCTGCGTAATGTGTTGGCTGGAACGTTGTGATCCAGCTCAACATCCAGCAGTGTTTTCGTGCGCAGACTCACCGCTCAGCTCCTCTCCCAGGACGTCCTGCATGTGCTTCATCATGGCCTCGAGCTCGCTGACCTGAGGAAGATGCAAACAGCCACAAACGATGAAAGGAAATCTTTTAGTCTGATGAAAATGATGAAGTGGCTCCAGGAACATTCTTTGCAACACAAAAGAAATGAAATCATAATTATTTTAGTGCAGATGTAGACAAGAAAAACCATAAAAAGCATCCGTCTTTTTCTGCTTATCTAAATCAGGGTGATGGGGGGTCTGGAGCCTATCCCAGCTCTCATAGGGTGAGAGGTGGGGTACAGTCTGGACAGGCTACCAGTCTGTCACAGGAGTAACACAGAGAGACACACAACCATTCACACTCACGTTCAGAGGAAGCTGGAGGTCCACGTGGACACAGAGAAAACATACAAACTCCACACCGAATGGGCCCAGGACCCTCTTAATGGTGCTAACCACAACATGTGGTCCTCATGTGGAATTTGTGTTGGAGTCATTTGGTTGTGTTAGCAATGAGTGGGCTCCATTTCTAATCCCACATTAGCTGGAGTTGCTCGCTGTCACTGC
Organism: Archocentrus centrarchus; assembly: GCF_007364275.1. Taxonomy (NCBI): domain Eukaryota; kingdom Metazoa; phylum Chordata; class Actinopteri; order Cichliformes; family Cichlidae; genus Archocentrus; species Archocentrus centrarchus. Next base: position 33,857,521 of record NC_044361.1, on the reverse strand, counting down.
TGAGAGCTGACGAGAGGCACTCGGAGCACAATCATCGCTTGGATTTTTGTGGAAAATCTGATCCCATCCCTCACGTGCAAATCAGGCCACAGGCTTTGCAATCAAGAGAGTTTGGGAAGAGCTCCTTTTTTGAAGTTACTACTTCAGTGCTGACACATTGAAAAAGAAAGTTTAAAATATGTTAAGAAAAAGTTTCATAATGCACATTTGAAGCAGCTCCTCTGTACTCAGCCTGCTGTGTCTCCCATTAAGTCTGTTGTGCTGCTACGCTATCTCTGCACTCTCTGCCGGCGTTGTGGGAACAAAAACTAAACAAACCAAAAACTCTGTTGTGTATTGAGTGGAGACAAGTTCTGGAGCAAAGAGCACTCTCTGCAGCTTTCCAAAAACCTGATTTAAACTGAATAACTTTGGTCACAATAGACACATAAATGGGAACCAGCAGGCTGAAGTGTGTTATTCTTTAAAGAAAATCTGAGAGCAGCATGAAAACATCCAAACACAAAGACTGAGGCGCCAGCAGCACCGCAGCTGCTCTTCACTGTGCTCAGCTGCCCAATCAGGGGACAAAGATTGTTCTGCTACAAAATGCAATAATGACTTGTGTGTCGTTATACAGCCAATGCATCATGTGAATGATTCCGTTTTATTTCAGTCATTATTCCTCTAAATAAACATAGCGGAGAAGCAGAGAGACGACGTCTGCGGGAGGTTAATCCACTTTCATTTGATTCACGGGCCAATAAAAACTGACTCAAACATTTAAACTGCAGGCAGACTCTCATTAAGATTGCTGCCTCAGAGTTCATCGTGCAGAGAGAGCTGGAGTTTAAAACAGCCTTCAACCAGTGTTACAGCGCTGCCCCTGTAAAGGACAATTATGATTTTTTTTCAACCATTTCCTATTAACATAACTATTATGGCTCTATCGCCTCACTTCCACAGCACTGCTTAATTTTACCTGCTCATATCAGGCACTTTTATCTACTTTGTGTTCGAGTGCAGATAATATCACCCCCGCACAGGCAGGGCCACATGGACATCAGTAAGGACCAAATGCAGGACTTGAGAGACTGGAATAACAAACCAGAGGCAGGCTGTGTTTTTACAGTGATGTGGGATCAACAGCAAAAACAGAAGAAGAGCAACAGTCAGAAAGAAAAGGAGCACGAGGGAGGAGAGCAAAGAGAAACTCAAAACCATGCCAGGCAGGACTGTGGCAGGAATCAGAGACAGAAAGGTCGATATGAGAGGGACCGTGCTCTTTATTCTGAGTGAGGCTGCAGAAAGACGCTTTGTTTCAGGGAAGGTGGAAGGCAGCAAGACAAAAGATGTGCTCTGTTGCATATGTGACAAACTACGAGCCTGTGGCATCCACAATGGAACATAAGATTCACTGCAGCGGAGGTAAGAATTTAGATTCTGACATATGAGGAAAATCAGTCACACAGCATACATTGGGACAAAAAGTGTGATTGCATGAAGAAAAAAGTTTTCACTGGACTGGATGTTAAATGACAGCACAATCAGACACAGCCTGAGTCCGGCGTGTTTGGACGGGCTGCTGCGAGGAAGCTGCTTCTCTCTGAAAAGAACACCGAAGCACGGCTCAGGTTTGCAAAGCTGCATCCGAACAAACCACGAGACCTCTGGAGGAATGCCCTTTGGACAAATGAGACCAAAGTGGAGATGTTTGTGTGTCTCCCTGCAGACCTCAATACGGTGAAGCTATGTGGTAAAGAAGAGTGGGCCAAAATTCCTCCACAATGGTGTGACAGACTGATAAAGTCCCACAGAAAACCATGACTGCACATTATTGATGCTGCTGAATCACAGGCTGGGCTGCAGAGACCCTGAGAAAACCTGCTTTTTCAAATTATTGTATCTTAAATACAGTTTTGTATAATTATAGTCAAAACTGACTTCACTATAAGAAAAACAGACAAAAGTGTTGCTGTTGGAAGGTTGTGCAGATTTGTAGTTCAGACTTGATGTAGTTATGAGCCTGTGAGGGATTTTTATGCAAAATTGAGTTTTTAAAACATCGTTCTGCATTATTTTTTTTTTACTGTAAATCTCATTCTTCTATAAACATATTTCATGTGCAGCCAAATTTGAGTGACCTCGGGGATCTGGCTGGCTGCTTGAATCTAGAGAATATTGAGTCCTCCGTGGTGCAGCTTCAGGGTCCAAATCTGCTTCACACTGAAGGAGATTACTGTGGAGGAGGAGAGGATGAAGGTGTTTCACTTTCCACCCAATTACACTGACACTAAAGCAGCATTGCTCTGCATCAGTCAACTGCTGCTCAACTAATAATGAATATTATTTTTCATTATCTATGGCACTAAATCACCCTCTTCCTTTTCTTCGTTGTTATCATCAGCTCTCCAGGCAGTAATAACTGAGAAGGAAGTCAAACTGGTGGAACTGTTACTCTTCATCATTCTGAAACATTAATGGGCTTCATTTCTGTTCTGCCACGTGACAGCAACACTGCACAGAGATGGAGGATCGACTGCTGAGAACTGAATTTCCATGAAATATTCTGACCTGATGGAGACAGATACCTGCATCACAGTTTGAAAAAATATCGATCTTGATGCGGCCCCTCAGTTCATCCTTTGTCTGGAAAAAGCCCTTTTGGCTCATGTCTCTTTGAAGCTCCCTTCCCTAAAAGCCCACTTTCTTCTGCGCACGAATGTGAGAGCGAGAAGCAGAAACATCCTCAGCAACAAAGATTACAGCAGGACGTCTTTGTTCAGTAAATGTTATGCTCACTACCTGCTGAGGCTTTCAATCACAGGCCTGATATGAACAGGTTTCCGTACATGTCCCTGTTTATGTGAGAGGACCTTGCTAAAATATGGTGTAACAGCCAATGAAATATATTCTGCTGGTCTCCCCACACCAACACAAACTTTCACTCTGTTGCCAAAAGTATTCACTCGTCTGCCTTCACATGCACATGAACTTGTGTCGTGGACCTTTTTCTGCTGGGGCCTCTCAGCCAGGTCATGCTTGTAAATGAGAACTAATTCTCAAACATTTCACCTGGTAGAACAAAAACTTGAGTGAAATCCCATTAAATCCATAGAGTTTAATATGATGTCAGCCCACCCTTTGCAGCTATAACAGCTTCAACTTTTCTGGAAAGGTTTTCCACAAGGTTTAGGAGTATTCATAGGAATTTTTGACCATTCTTCCAGAAGCACATTTGTGAGGTCAGACACTGATGTTGGCTGAGAAGGCCTGGCTCACAGTCTCCTCTCTAATTTATCCCAAAGGTGTTCTATCAGGTTGAGTTCAGGATTCTGTGCAGGCCAATCAAGTTCTTCTACACCAGACTCTCTCATCCATGTCTTTATGGAGCTGTTTTATGCACTGGTGTGCAGTGATGTTGGGACAGGAAGGGGCCATCCCCAAACTGTTTCCACAGAGTTGGGAGCATCAAATTGTCCAAAATATCTTGGTATGCTGATGTCATGGTCCTGGGCCGTGTGCCCAGCATTTTCTGTTTCATTTCCTTTAGGTTCTGTTTTCATTGAGTTTCCTGTTCTGTTAGTTACTGTTGTTTACATATTGATTTCTGGTTCCCCAGTGTTTTGTGTATCAAGTCTGCGTGGGTATCATGTTTGTGTTACCAAGCCTGTGACCAAGCCTGTGACTCCTGCCAAGTCACCTGAGGGTTGTTGTCATCGTCATTACCCGGTGTTACCTGCCAAGCTGCCCAAGGGGCCCCGTCACCACCATCGACGCCGGCTACCAGTTATGCTGCCTGAAAGTCTTCACCACCGGCGCCTACAACCGAGCCTCCTCCATCCTCGCCACTCCAGAAATCCTCCGTCTACACCGCTGGCCACACGGCTGTCCTCCAGAGGTCCTCCATCTACGCTGCAGGCCATGCTGCAGGCCCCTGGAACCGAATCAAGTGCATCGCTGCCACTGGGATCGCGGTCGGCCTCCTGTCTCATCTCGCCGCCACTGATAGCACTGTGGTCAGCCCCCTGATTTGCCTCACTTCCATGGTGTTCCATGGCCCTTAGGTCGGGTCCCTTGGCCTGGACGGCCTCCCGACCTGTCTGGACTCTGTTGTTTGGTCCCTTGCCCTGGGAGGCCCCCTGAACTGGTTCACCTCTGTTCTGCCTCATTGTGGACTGCTTTTTCTGGCCTTGTGCCATCACTTTATGTTCTGGCCAATATGTTTTTTTTGTTTTGTTTTTTTTTTTTTTAATTCCTTTGGACTTTTGCCCAGCCTTGCGATGCAGCTTTTTGTTTGGTTTTGGCCCTGTCTGGACTCCTTTGTTGAAACTGTCATAAACAAAGAACCTTTTGAACTTTTTTGCCGAGTTAGAATTCAAAGGTAGCACATTTGATCAGCTTCAACATCTTGTCTTTGTGATAGTTTTAATCAAATATGGGCTTTAAAAGATTTACCAGCAAATCCTATATAAGGTTTCCTTTGCCTGAAAGTTTTTCTTTTGCAGCTACATTTATAGGCTGGGCTTTGAAACTTAATTTGGACCACAGAGAGACAGAATCTGCAGAATATATGGTCTCAGCAAAATGTACAAAATATGAAAGTGGAATTTAAAAAATGGCGATTGGGTAGGAAAACATTTCCTTACTGTAGAGGGTTTGTAGTGGACGAATTTGGCCTATTATCTGTAATACCCTGTAAGTAATTAATCTGTATTTTAGACTGCAGGTCTTTCACTAATTGACAGAGCAGTCTGATGTGTTTTGGTGCAGGTTAAAACATGTTTAATTCAGCACCACTTTGGTATTTAAAATAGTACAGTTTTGATTTGGGTACCACAGTAAATTTATCAGGTATCAGACGAGAACGGCTGTTGAGATGTGACCCAGCGTCACATCTCCCCTCCACAAAAATGCAGCAATTAGAGTCTCAGAGCTTTATCTCGTGGCCTCTCTGTGCCTCAGCTCCACTCATTATCCGGCTCCACAATCCCCAGTTTCGCTCCATTTCTTCTCTTCTTCTCCTCTCTGTTTTCTGTCATCACTATCAGTGGTGACAAATAGGTTTAATCTCTCCCAGCCTCCCACTTTCTCTGAAGCTCAACCACAAATTGGCTGCTGGCCTTCAGTCTCTCTCTGCCTCTCTGCTGGGAGTGCATTGGACTCGCCCCTTTGGTTATAAATTGGTGGTAATCGTCCCGGGATGCAGAGCTGCTGTCTACCGAAAAATGGGATCTGAGTCACCCTTTACCTGCAGGCGTGTGTGTGTGTGTGTGTGTGTGTTTCTTCACTGAAAGTGATCCTGATAAAGTGAATATTTGTGGCATTTTGCTCCTCTTGTTATCGTCCTGTATGCCCGCTGATATCCTCTGCCTGCATATCTTGTATCCTGCTCTCGGTGTCTGCAGCCTCCCATCAAACCAAACCTGTGTTCAGCTTACCTGATACATGATCCTGAACAAAGTGCCAGAAAATGACATCTCTGCTTTTTATTCAGTTAAACATGGAGTTTTACTGCTCTGGCATTATTCTTTTCATTTATTCTGTTAAGACATCTTCTGTTGCAGTGGTTCCCACATGGTGTGCTCGGGGATTTCAGATCCGCCTTGTTTTATTGTTACTTTTAACTTGATGTACTGTATCAGAGTTTTGTAGATGTTTATTTTCAATTTAAAAAAAAAAAATCTGTTTAAAAATGTCTTCAGCTGTCACACTGCTGCTGGATGTGGGGATAATGTGACACATAGAAGACACTGAAGAGTACCTCCTGGTGAACATGACTGAAACAGCAGCGTGATCTATCCATCAATCAATCTGTGAGCTCAGCAGCATCGGGAAAGCAACAAGTTTGAATCCCCCTCATGAAAGATTTTCTCCTCGTGAGTTTCTTTTATTTGCCATGAACGAGAATGATTGATGGTTCACGCGGCCACAAACTGTTAAATTACAAAACAAGCTAAAATCCATTTATTCATTCAAAGACTTTTAAAATGACCACACTATTGCAAAATGACAACAGAGGCAAAGCAAGCACAAAGAGACACACAAGGCCCACAAAGACCTGCAAAGAGACACAACAGCAGACACAAAGGGATGCAAAATTATCCCAAAGAGCTCCACCAAGAGATGCCAAATGATTGGTTCAGAGGAGGCCTTATCCTGTGTTGGTGTCTCCTCAGCAGCTGGGGTACGCGGCCAGTTTAAATGCTCCACCAGTGAGTGCTACTTTCTTCTTTGACCAGTAACAAACTGAGCACACTGAGCTCTTTAGATGTTGGGAGCAGATGAGCGGTGTGGGTCTGTTCAAAAATGTTTCTTTCCACTAATTCTGCTTCACTTATTTTATTAATGCCTCACGCCACCCCTGAAATTGTCAATATGTTTAACGTCAGGGTTATAATCTTTCACATTTCTGATTTTATCTGCTGAGAGGCAGCCTCCAGCTTTGGTTTAAGAAACACACCACGACTGCATAAAAACACACTTTTTCTTTCAGAGTAAATGAGCTGCTAATAATGTGCATCTTCGTTAATGGCAGGTCAGGACTCCCTTTGCTGCCAGTGTGTGTTGGAGTCTCTAATTAGAGGTTTTAGGCGGCTTATCTCTACATGTGAGAATCATATTATGATAATTTAGCCCAATGAAAACTCTCATCACAATAAAAGAGAGCCAGCAGAGACGCCTGAGAGCTGAAATCAAAGCTCCTCCACCTACATCGCTGTGTGCTTCATGCTAATCCAGGCTAATGCTAACACTAATTAAGGAGCCGAGCAAACTCATATCTGCTCTCCTCGACGCTGGATAAAGGAAAAGGAGATAAGCTGAAAGGAAACAGCACTCGCCTCACTCCCTCACACTGTGGCCCACATGAAGAGTTTATAAATTAAACAGTTCAGACATGAAAGCACATTAAACACAGTCACACTCACCTGTGGGTCAGACAGGTAAAGAGTCTCTGCAGGTGATGCTGGCTCGTCGTCCTCTGAGCACGAGTCAAATCCATCCTGGTTGTAATAAACTTCTGCAGCCTGAGGGTCCTCGGGGATCTCTGCACACACAGCAACAATGTCAAAATGATGAGCGAGAGAGAACACAACCACCACAATGACCTGAAAGAAAGAGAGAAGGAATCAAACGACCAGGAGGAGATGCAACATGACTGCAAATACACACAAAATGAGACAAAATGGCCACAAAAAGAGCCCAACAAATAACTGCAAAGACACACAGCTGCTACAAAACAGCAGGAAATGAGAATTAAGAGACAGAATTTAACAAAAAACACGCAAAATGAATTTAATAATACAAAACAACAGATACAAAATGAACATTAAGAGGAAAAACAACCACAGAGAGATGCTGAGAGTTCCTCTCAGTTATCGTGATCAGAGGGTTAAATATACATAACTCATAACCATGCCGAGGCTGGCTGCAGCTCTTATAATCACCATAGGTTATAACTGGTAAATTGATAGCTGTTCTGGGAAGTCTCCACCCGTCCACATGTATGTATGGAAAGACAACAGCACGGAGCAAGAGCAGAACAGCGGGAAACAGAGGAGGGTTGCAAAGCTGCTTGCAGTGACAGAAACAGCTGAAAAAGCACAGGAGGAGTCAGCTGAGGCACAGGCTCCTCCCCGGAGTTTACTTTTTAATAACTCTACACAAACAAGAACTGCACTGACACGTCTCATGACAGCAACACTTATAAAATGAGGTGGAATATCAGGGTTTTAGCCAGCGCTGCGACAGGCTGAGCTACAACTTTTACAAATTCAAATAATTAATAATTATCTGCAATGACCTCATCATTTGGACATTGGCCTATGTGCATACTTATATTTAAAACACACACACACAGGAGGGGACCAAATGCTTCTCATAAAGTAAAATAACGAGCTGATGAACAGCATGCCTCCCTAACTCTTAAGTCTTGATGGATTTAATTTGTCTGTTGTACCAGGCGCTCTGTCTGGGTAATTATTCCTGCTAACGAGCTCTGAGAATTGTAATGATGGAGGATGTTTAATTCATGACGTCTCTGAGGTCTGACAAAGTCTCTTTCACTTTTGTCAGCCAATCACACGACTAGTATCAGACAGAGGGCGGAGCTCTGGGAACATACGTGATGGGAATCAATCGCAAAATAAAAGTTTGAACTCAAAGAGACAGAAAAGTCAGCGAGAAGTCAAAGACTGAAGTCTTCTCCTGTTTTTCAATTGAAATAAATTGTGTGATTTAATATGTTCTCAGCTCCTGAATCACACCAACTGCTCAGATTAGCATCTTATTTATAAAACTGCAGTGCACAGCACCTGGAAAAAAAAAATCTCATTACAGTGCATGTTTATCTGAAAGTGCCCTAATCAAATTTAAGCCAATGGTTTTACTATTATCACCTTCAATGCCACCACAGTGCAGAGCAGCTGCCTAAACTCTATCCTCACAGAGGTCCATTATCGTGTCGCTGCCTCGCTGTACGATGCTGGACTCTGTGGCTCCTCTGAAACTGAAAGCAGCCAATCAGAGTTCTGGCTCCCTGAACACACATGTGCATTATAACATGTAAACTGGAAAGGAAATAATGTTCTGCTAGTTTCATCCACAGAGCGAAGCTGAAAATCAAGTTCACTTATTTATTATTATTGTGATTATCAGGTAGTTTTTAAAGCGCCCTGAAAAACCTCCAGTTGATCCAAAATGCTGCAGCAAAAGTACTACCAGGGACTAGGAAAGAGAAAAATCTAGAAATGAATTTAAAGGGTGGAGTGCCCACTCCGGGTCAGAGTAGAGCTATTGTCCCGAGGGTCGGGTGGAGCGGGTGTGGCGTCTGCAGTGATGCGGATGCTGTACCGGTCTGCTGAGATGAAGAGAGAGCTGAGTGTGAGAGTGAAGCTGTCAGTGTTCCTGCCTTTACCTACAGTCATGAGCTCTGGGTAGTGACTGAATAGGGTGTCTGTGCTCAGTCTTGGAGAGAGAACCTCAGCGATTTGGAAAGAGTTCAGAGGTGAGCCACGGCTCCTCCACATCAATAGGAGCCGGCTGAGATGGTTCAGGTGCCTGATGCCTCCTGGGTGCCTCTTAGGTGAGGGGTTTTGGACATGTCCCAGGACATGCTGGAGAGATTATGTCTCTCAGCTGGCTTAGGAGCCAGGGGTGTTCCCAGAAAGTGATGTGAGGCAGAGCCTTCAGCTACCTGTGGAGCCTGCCATAAGCTCAAGCTGCCGGTGACACACTGAGCACTTCTTCTCCACTGCCTCTTCAGTCTCCATGTGTTTATGCGCCACTGCTTCAAGTCATTAACTTCTGTTTTTTTATTTTCTCCTGCAGTTTGTGTTCTGTCCTCATCTCTTGATGCTCCTATATTCTCTTCTCTCTCCACTCACCCCCAACCAGTCATGGCAGGTGGCTGCCCCTCCCTGAGCCTGGTTTGGCTGGAGGTCTCAATCTTCCTGTTTTAGAGGAGCCAAGTGCAGCTCACAGGGAGTCAGCTGATGGTTGGGGTCTCTCTGATGCTACAGAGATAAAACTGAATTGGATGTCTCTTTGTTGGAAGCATGAACCCCAGAAAGAACTCCACACATTCAAACTGAATCAGCATCTGTTGAAATAAAACCACGATCACTGATTTGCTTCTTTCCTCTTTTCATTAGAATACACAATAGAAACAGTTTCAGGCATCAGATGAATAAAGCTCTGGCAGTTTTACTCACTTTAACACTAAATTCGTGGGTGGAATTGTTCACTCTTTCATGACTTGTGTGATATTTTGCCAGAGGCTCCTCTGTGATACCAAGCTGTGTAGTAGCTGGCTGAGCTCCAGCACCATGTGACATAAGGCTCAGGTGTTGCGTCTGTTTCCACTGAAGCTGAAAGTATTTAGTGAGACCACAGAGGCTTTTAAAGCCCCGCCTGACAGTGTGGCATCCGCACCTCAGAGGAGTTCCCGTCTGTTGTGGGTCGCGTCGGAGCTCTTGGACCCATTAATGAGCTTCTGGAGGATGAAAACAGTGTGAGGAGCAGAAAACTGGAAAGCTGAGATCTAAAATAAGATGACGGCTGTTTGGGAAAGGTGGCAGCTCCTGTGATGAAAGACTGGCAGCAAAATGAGGCTCTCAATGTTTATTACTTAAGAATGACTCTCTGCGGACACGCTCAGGAATATGATGCAGTTTCAAAGTGTTGACAAGAGTCTCTGGATAAATAAAAAGCTAATGATGAGTCATTTTAAGGAAGTTACCAGCAGGTGTTTGTTTTCTCTCTGATAGTCCACTTGGGTGTTTCAAAGTTCAAAGCAGGGAAACAGTGCTGTGAAAAGCAAAACCAACTCCTCCTTTAAAGCTTCTTCATTAAAGCCTGTTCAGTCAGCTGGATCTCCTCCGGCGGGTCAAAATGTTGACCCTCAAAGTGAATTTAATTTTAGGTCACAGTCATCTTCTCTCAGCTTCACCTCCAGCAGTCTTTAAACATTCCTCACATCTCATCACACTACCTGGATGTGTTTTCTGCCTCTTCTTCCCCTGTGTGACAGCCACCCTCTCTCTGCTGTGATGGAATAGCATGCGTATTAATCACAGACAGTATAAAAGATGGACACAATCACTGTGACATTGTTTTGAAACCGGAGGGGTGAATCTGACTGTGAACTGCATGTGTCTATCTAGGATGGACAGGAGTCCATAAGAGCGACAGCTCAGGCTAAGCAGTTTGGAGAAGTTAGAGGCGCTGAGATGGTTTGGACACGTGCAGAGGAGGGAGAGTGGATATCCTGGACAAAGGATTGTGAAGATGGAGCTGCCAGGCAGGAGGAAAAGAGGAAGACCTCGAGACTATTAATGATGTTGTGAAGGGGGACGTACAGAGGGTTGGTGTGACAGGGACAGGATGCTCGGGATAGGGTGAGATGGAGGCAGATGATCCACTGCGGTGACCCCTAAATGAAGAAGGAGTTCTCTCTCATACTCCTCAGGATATCACGGTCACGTAGAGCTTCATCCACCTCCTTGTGAAATCCATTTTGAAGCCTTGACTTGAGCATTTTTGTTTGCTGCCATCTTGGTTTTCCGAGAATTTGGACAAGAGGGTCGAGTTCAGCAAGTGGTGCAGTTTCAGCTGATCACATTTCTGTGCCTAAAAATAGACCTAAAATCCTTTGGAAAGGTCACATTCTCAGGACTAATGACTTGTCAGTCACAATGAGAAATGAGCCAATGAGAATGGGGTTTCACAGTCAGACCCGCCCCTTCTCGTCACATCTGGTTTCTTGCAGCTGAGATAGCGACGGCGGACAGAGAGTTCAGAAAGGAAGCGGTGTTGCCGCAGTATCCCTCGTTCAGGCGGGCCATGGCTGAGAGTTGGCTGTTTGCTGACAGTAATTACTGAACATTTCTAACCTGCTGTTTGCTGGCAGAGCTCACTGCTGGAGCTGTGGAGGAGTGAAGATGAGGCACTGAGACAGGGGAGCATGAACATCACATCCTTTGGATTTTCATACAAAGTGCATCCTTTATCCTTCACATCAGTCACTCCACAGGCTGTTGGAGGCAGCCGAGAGAGAGAGAGAGACGCTATAATCTGTTTAGACACGAGCAATAAAAATCTAGATACTTAATAGATAAAAAATACTGCACAGAGCATGGTTACTGTTTAAGATATAGAAGGGTCCGATTGTCAGCTTTTAGGGAAAGTGTTACATCAGAAAGTCCCTTCAAAGGCTTTGTGTATTTTAGGAAAAACATGAAATCAAATCAGCTGAAGGAAAAACGTCTTTCTTTAAATTTTAATTCCTCGCCAAAGTCATTTTCTATTTTTCTTTGCAGCTTTTGTCTCTGAGCAGGGGGATGGGGGGGGGGGGGGGGTTCATCATGTGTCCCTGAGCAGTTTGATGCAATCAAACCTTTATAAACTCAGTAATGAGCTAAATGTCCTGTTGGTGATTCCCTCCGACTCCAAAATCCTCCCGAGCTTCACTCCACATCCCTGCTGATGCTGGAGGAAGACCGCAGTGTAAAATGTGGATCTGCATCCCGAACACCCCCCTCGCCCGTTCACCGTTTGAGTCACTCGTTCAGGCTGAAAGGCGGTCACATCATTGCATCATTGGAGGGAGAGATGGAAGCAACCTTGTTTCTGATCAACACGATGAAAACATTCACTTACTTCTGTTTTGTTGATGTGAATCTATAAGTTCTGTTAGGCCCCCCCCGGGCCACTTTATTACTGAACACGCTCAGTGTGGAGAATCTAAATTACATCTGCTCCTCAGGAAAAATATCAAAAAGTGCGGCTGTTTCGCTCCAATAACAGATGTCTGTTTTGCACATAAAGCGCTTTCATTACTTTGTTTGTGAACTCCCTGCAGGAGAGCCGGGCTCACGTCTCCAGCTGCGAGGTTCCCCCCAAATTTATCGAACTTCCTTCATTAACTGGAGTTCAGGGACTTCATGGATCCTCCAGGGAACTCCACGAGTCTCCGAAGGCTTCAGGCGATTCCCAGAGAAACATGAAGCGCTCCTCCTGAGCTCCGGCTGTTTGCAGATATTCAGTTTACTACAGACATCAAACATGAATCTCTGCAGACTGAAGAAAAAAATCCACTTTGTTTGAGCTCCACGGACAGAAATCTGTCACATTACCTGGACAGATGCAGCAGCTGACGTGATGAAAGGTCGTGAACTCTTCTGCGTGTGAACCTTTTAATTTTGGATTTTAATCTCCTGCCTGTGTGTTTTGAGTTGCTGCCCAGTTGCTTTCTGTTGGTAAAAGTTGGTTTGAAGCTATTAGTTGCGATGTGAACAGGACAAAACGGCAACATCTTCATGTGTTCAGTGTTTCTCGTCATGTGTGAGTCCTCTCCAGGAGCGAGACGTCAAAACGTGATCAGGGAAGGTTAATGCAAGTATGCTAAATTTACCTGATCGCTAAAACTAAGTAAGAGAGAACTTTTTTAATGGTGTGCAGCAGACACACACACACACACACACGCACACACACACACGCAGGTTACACAGCTATGAAAAACAGAGTTGTTGTGAAAAAAAAAAAAAAAGACTTTCTTATCAGACTTTTTGAAACTCTTGTTCCTGTTGTAAAACTGACTTAGTATCATATCTGTGCACAAATTAAGAATTTATTCTCAAAATATCACAAAATCTATTTAATTTACAACTTCAGTAATTTTGATTCTGCAAACAGCACCGAGGCGCCGCCTCACTCTGTCACACTTCACATCTTTCTGCTTCTGTCCTTTATGCGAACACCTGAATCATCCAAATATGTCTGATCCCACAGCGGTCCTCAGCTCTAAACTTTGTGCCCAATTCTGTTCATAAAAGCAGAAAAGTCCAGGAGGGACCGACGATTACAGCACGATAGAGAAATATTAGAAGTTCTTTGTCTCGCCTCAGTCGGTTTTTTTAGAAATGATATTAACTTTAATGAGAATTTTGGCTTTTGGCCTTTCTTATTACCTCTGAAGGATTTTTAGATAAACTTATGATTAAGTTGCTGAAACACAAAAACCTCTGGAGAGCTTTTGCCTCACATCAGCTGCAGATTTCATTAGTTCGAGCTGGCTGGCTGCTGGGTTTATTTAGGGAACTTCAGTGACAGAACGCCAGAGCGATATGAACCCAAAGACAGATCATAACTGCAAAATGATGAAACGTTCTTAAAGCTTATTAAAAACACTCGATGAGAGACAGCCAACGCAATCTGACCGTCCAACAGGAAGTGATCTGAGGCTTCAAGCAAACTCTGACTCTTTATCTTGATTCTGAGTTCGAGGCGAGGAATGAGAACCTGGTTTCAATCTTAGCGACACCTCTGAGGACAGTTTGTTGAGACAACAATATTCCCTGTGGTCCCGACTGAAGAATCCTCCAATAAAAATCCAGTTTTTAACTTTATCAACATAAATATGGAGTTTTTATATGCTAGAAGAGCCATTCCTAAACGTAAGAATACCACAGCCCCAAATCTGAATCTGGTCCACACGTTGGGAGTCGCCCGGCCTCACGGCAACATAAGAATCTGTGTTCATGGACACACACACTTTCTTTCCTGAAATATTGTTTGTGTCTGCCACACGTACGTATGTCTCAATGGCAAACCAGAAAGTCAAGCTTTGGAAAAAGTGGCAGCTGTTACAATTTAACCCAAACAAATCTTGACCCTGACTGAGAAGCTCTGAATGATATTTAAATATGCTGCTGCTGCTGCTGCTGCTGACGTGTAAACATGTGTCCTGTGTAGTAACCAGACTGTGGACACTGGTGTGAGCGGTGCAATGAGTCACGCTGCTGTCGGCCCATCCAGCCTGCACATGTGACGTTTTCACTCTTTAAAAGTGGGAAATCCTCATTTGACACACCTGGACATAAATCCTTGTTGCCATTGTTTTTACTTTGTGGTCACTGTGTGTCTCTCTTTTCTCTCTCTAATGTGGTTTGAGCCTCTTTGCACTGAGACCCTCCGGCCTCCTTTGCCTGGGGTCTGTGCCCATTTTAGGCTGTTAATGAATCTGATCACCATCATCTCCACAGCCTTAACAAATGTGTGTGGCATTAAATGAATGAGGAGCCATGACTGTTTTTTAATTGTGACGTTTTCTCACCGTGTAGTTCCGGTTCGGACTCGTGCTGCTCCTGGATTGGCTGCGACCCTCCGGCGTTCCGGTGATCCCGGCTGCTGATTGGCAGACTTTCACAGGCTCCGCCCTCTCCGCTTTCCTAATAGTTGGTTGAAAAGCATTAAATGAGTTGTTGTGAGTCACTGTGAAACCCATTTCACAGTGACTCACAGTGAGGCTAGTCAGCCTGTGAGAGGATTAATTCAGCTGAAGCCTAAAGACTGGCAGTGTGTGTAAAACGTTTTCTTACATTTAGAACATCCAGACTGACTTTTTCAAAATGGCGGCTCCTCAGTTCCCTGCGGCGGGTGTGGATCTCCTCGTATTTCTCCTCAGCCAGTTTCCTGCAGAGAGCACAGGGCGCACACTGAGGCTCATTTAAATGGTTTAAATCTACCTGATTTTTTCAGATGTCACTTTCCATACACATACAGTAGATGTGTTTTAATCCAAGTGAAGTAACTGTGGGCTTTAACTCAGTTATTATTCAGCACTATATTTCATAAATTTCCTTTGTCAGGTGCAATCAGAGTAGTTTTGCATCTTGACCCTTAATTGATTTCACTTTAGTTGATTCCCCCTCAGGGGGGAATTTCTAAACACATTTAAGCCTGGCAGCCACAGCTGAGGGCGTTGTGACTCCTGTTGCAGTTAGAAACAGTGATGCTCTGCTACTTAATCCATGATGCTGCCTCAAAGCATCTTTAGCTGTTTGTGTGAGAGTCAGAGAAAACAGGGAAGTATAACCTTATTTCAGGGTATTGCAAGAGTTGCCTCATAATGAAAGGGCGTCTTAAAGGGCACTCACCACGTTAAATGAGATGATAACAGCCTGCTCGAGTTATCTTTGGGAACGATAACAGCAGATTACAGCTGTTTAACGGGCTTATAAGTGTGTAAACAGGTGTTGAATCAGCAGCTGCTCCATTATGAGGGAACAGGGAGTAGCTATAGAGAAATCTATAATTTAATGTGAGCCATCCTTGATAAAACGCATGTTCAGGTTGTGTTTGGGAGACAAAATCCTGCAGAAAATGACAGTTTCTGCTAAACATCCAAACTGCCCTGCTGTTGTCCCTGCCCTCTAATGTGATCTCCGCCTGTACGCCATCTGACGATGCTCCATGTCACCGGCGTGCAGGCGTCAGAGCACATTCGCACTTTATTAGCCACACAGTGACGATAACAAGTGTTTAACGGCCCCCTCACCATGACGAAAGTCGATTAGCACGACGGCTCAGGGGGACGGAAACCAGAATGTGTCAGATTCAGTTTGGGTAATGTCACTCTGCTCTCACACCGCCTGAAGGAGGTCACAGGTTTGAGTCCTGATGGAGCCGCGCCACCTGCTGCTGCTGCCCCTCATGAAACGTGAGACATGACTGGATTCATTCACTCCAGATTAGAGCCTTCTTCCCTCCAGAGGTACAGTTAGTGGCACTGATTAAAGGATAATTTCAGCCTGGTGAATTTCCCATTAATGTTGCTCAACAGTCTCATGCATCAGCGCTGCAGAGCAGCCGACTCTGCAGAGAATTATCGATATAAGAGACCAACAAACACACAGCTGCAGGTTCTCATATTTGTGGATTTTCTTCTTTTCCTTCACATAATTTCCATAATTTAATTTCTTTTTAATCATTTGGTGGCCTGAGCTGTAGGCTGGACAAAACAAGCAATTTCAAGTTAACAGAAAGATCTCACCTTAAACACACTCATCGTTTGTTGAAGAGCATAAAGAAGGAGGTGGTGTGTGGATGCTTTCTTTGAGAGGCCACTGGTACTTTTTTGTTTATAAACTATATTTTATATTGGGTTTATTGTATTTTTAATATGTTAAGTTTATATATGAGTTTATATGGTTGCCTCTTTTGTACAGTTGCTTCAAATTGATTTCAGTGGGACTTCCTGGAACATTAAGGACAAATATAACTTATTTGAACGTATCTTTGTCACGTCCCCTGCTGTGCTATGTAGGAGAAGGCATTCGATCACAGAATCTCATCCCTTCCTCCAAAGGGTGGCTGACCTCCCTTAGAGACAGGGTGAAGACTGCAGCCATTCAAGAGGGGCTCAGAGTAGAGCCGCTACTCCTCCACAGTGAAAGGAGCCAGTTGAGGTAGATCAGGCATCTGACTATGATGCCTCCTGGCGCCCCTTACACTATGATGTCCTGCAGTGTAGACTTTTGTAAAAGAGTGCCAATACAATTGTGGGACAAAGAAAAAAGGGGCAGAAATGTTGTGCAGTCACATATAAAGTAGACGTGGTCACCCCCGTCATAGAGAGCTGAACTCAAAGAAAGCAGGTCGATCAACAGTCTACTGACACGAGAGGATGTCGTAAACAGAGTGCACACAAACCCTCAGCCTAAAAATTAGGTTCCCATACAGTGAACCTGAATTCTGACAGACACTGTGCACTAAACACGAGACAGAAACATCAATAAAAATGCCATGCAGCAGAAGAAAGGAGCTCAGAAGGCTTATTTGAAGTCAATCAGAAATGTACAGACACTCAAGCAGATGATACATAAGAAGCAAACAATATATATATAAGCCCCCAGACAATTCAAACTTTAACTTTAGTACCAACTGCAGTTACATTAAAATTTCAAAGAAAGCATCACAAATGTGTTTTTTAAATACTCTATCTGCCAGGGTCCTGGGTTATTTGACCCAGTGGATTTGAGTTTTTGACTTTCATGTTTTGTTTATGTAATTATTCTCTTTGGTTCCTGGCTGCTGTTTAGTTCATCCTCAGTGTCCCTCTTGTGTCAATTCAATGTAGCTTCTCTCATTAGCTAAAGCTCCTCACCTGTACCTGCACTGCTGCCCCATGATTGGCTGACAAGGTGTGTCTCTGTATGTGTGTGTTACCTGAGTCTCCTGGCTTTCTCGTCGGCAGCCTGCAGTTTGCGAAGTCTCATCCTCTCTCTGGGGGTCATTTTCTCCACCTCTGACCTGTCCTTCAGAGTCTGCAGGTGAACCTTCATCTTCCTACACACACACACACACACACACACACACACACACACACACACACACACACACACACATACAGCTGTCAGTCGCCTAGGACTGTCCAGTCAGATCACTGGCCTCTTGAACTGTCGATCAGTTGAAGCCCGTTCGACCCAGAAAAGTTTTCCTTCTGCCTCAAATATGGAGTTAAGTGAGGTCAGTAGTGAAGCTGCTGCCTGTCATGCTGTTAAACTCATGTGTCAGGAGCAATCAGAGGTTCCAAGACTGTTGATGAGCACAAACACCAAGAGGTGCCAGTAATGACTGAAGTGGTCCCCATTAGCAAAAAGTCCGACCTTCATTGAGGACTTTCACTGGGGTTGAGAGTTGGATCTCCAGCTTTGAACGGTCCTCACAGGACTGAAGAAGGTGTGACAGGCCAGGAGCACTATCAGGAGCATGCTCATCCTTCTACACTTTGTGATTCTGCACTATGAATTTGACCCCCAGGGTCAAAATCAGGGTAAGCAGGAAGCTCTGATGAAACAACCTCAACTCTGGTGCCAACTCTGTTAGGTTCCCTGTCACGATTACATTTGAGTTTTTGGGCCACACCAAACACAGTCATCACTCCCCACTTGCTGTACTTTGTCCTCTTCCAGCATTACAAATGAAGCTTGACAGAACGGAGTGATGGGAGCAGGCCATCGCTGCAGAACGTGACTGATTTGCAGGGAACACAACTACAGCGTGTCTTTGACTTTGTGTCACTGAATCAGTTTTGCTCTGTCCTTCTCACAGCTTTAAATCTCTCCAGCATTTCAGGAGCAGTTCAGTCTGCACGGGTTATTTTGTGTTAAAATTTGATGAGATTTTCTTTCCCATTCCTGCACCTGACTTCTGCTCTGTGCTGTGTGGCACGGTGTAAGGACGAGCTGCTGTTACCTTATCACTTAAATGTTGTTATGCTCAAATTTTGTAACTGAAGCACAGAACTGATGCACATATTTACCACATATTAGTTTGTGTACTTGTATTGCTATCTTTCTGAGGACCTCTTTGCCCCTGGGACTGAGGATATTTTAGTCAGTCTTCAGTTTGAAAAACCCTTTAGAGGCACGTCTGAAGGCTCAGGTTAGAATTCGGTTTGGGCTTCGTGTTTGGCAGCGTCATTTGAAATGTTAGGTTAAGGTGGTGAGGAATGCATTAACTCAATGAGAGGCCTCACAAAGAGTAGCACAAATGTGTAGGTGTCTGTGCAGCGTAGCGGGGACGGATTATCTGTCAGTGAGCAGCGTCTCGTCTGTCAACACACACATCGAGCTGGATCTTCACTCGCTGCTCTAATTATAGCAGCAACACTCTGAGGAGAGGCTGTGTTAAACACTTAATAGTGTGTGTGTACGTGTGTGTGTGTGTGTATGGGGGGGGTTGACAGGCATGAGGCAGGGTTGCATAATGAGGAGGAGCAAGAAAATAAGAAGAAGGGTAATGAAGAGGAAGAAAACAAGAAGGGAGGATGGGAAGGGAAACAGGAAAAACAAGAGGAAGAGGAGGAATTAGAGAAGAAGCAGCAGCAGAGGAGGGAAGAGAGCAAGAAAAGGAGGAAATGCAACAAAGTGGAAAGAGAAGGAAAATGAGGCAAATAAAGAGAAAAAAGAAATGGGGAAAGCAAAGAAGAGGAGAAAAAGGAAAGAGGACAAAGAGGAGGAAATTAAGAAGGATGAGGAGAATCAGGAGCTGTGAAATGAAAAAAATCAAAATGATGAAGACTGAAGTTAAAAAGTGGAGGTGAGAAAGGGCAATTCCTCCCTGACCAACTCTAACTCACCATTCCCAACTAAACTGTACTTAAAGGTATTTCTTGAACATACTGATATATTTTGTCAATAAATGCATCAGTCAGCATTTTACTGTTACTGCTCAAAGTGGAGCTACATTTAATTCATAGTTTCAGTCCTGTGAAAAACTAAGTCCACCCTCCCTGCTTCCACAGGAATCAACAGAGCCAGGCGCTGCTAATCAGATCTACTTGACTAATTGCTCGTCAGCAGGTGTGAGCGCCTCTGTTACAACAGAAGCTTTGGTAGTTTGCTGGTCTGGAGCATTCACATAGGTTTTATGCAGTTCACAGTCTTCCCAGGAGTGGACATCCTAGCAAATTTATCCCAAGGCCAGAGCACGCAGTGCTCAGAGAAACTGCAAAAACCCAAGAGCTCCATCTCAGACTCTACAGGCCTCAGTTAGCATGTTACATGTTAAAGTTTATGACAGCAAAATTAGAAAAATACTGAACAAATATAGCATGATTGGAAGGTTTGCAACATTGCATCTGAAAAAAAAAAAAGCAATTTAAGACCTAGTTTCATATTCCCAGGACTGACAGCTGAAGCTGCAGTTCCTCTAATGTCCACTTGATGTTGCCTCTAAAACTACATCAGTCCCCACAGACTCCAATGTTTTATATATGGCTTGGCTTTAAAAAACAAAGATTTATGAAGAGGGATGACCGCGTCGACTGCAGGCACACTGATGGCTGACAAAGCCTATTCAGGATAGACGGACTCTGCCACAGTGACTACAGATGGAGACCTGGGTAGGGTCGGGAGCAGTGGACCTCAGATTTTTCAACTGCTCCCTTGTTTTCCAGGTCAGCTCTACTGGTACCTTAAAAAAAACTTGACTGCTGAGTTGACAGACCTACGCCAGCGGTTCCTGTCAGAGGCCAGGGCTGAGCTGTGGGAGGGGCTGATGTTGCAGTCATTTAGGGAGGACTGAAGTAGGTCCTTGTACTGTAGGTCCTTTTAGGGCCCCCTCTGTTGCATTGGCTGGAGGGCAGCTTACCACACAGAACTACCCTAGGTACCCTAGGATATAATTTGAGTAACAATCCTTCGATGCTGGGGAGCTCCACCTGCTAGAGGACCTCAACATTGGTCACAACGTCCAACACACTTGGACCTGCTGAAGGCGCTGTTGGCTTTTGCTTGCCTGTTAATCTCTTTGTCGATCTTGGTGTGATCGATGATGGTGCAGCCGAGGGGGGTAAACTGCTGCACAGATTTGAGTTCAGACTGCTTGATGATGTCATAATTAGAGCAGTATTTTTGCATCTCCCCCAGTGCTGCAGGACTTCAAAAAGATTGCACTGAATGTGGAAAAATTCTTTTATATTTTGCACAATGGGGCTTATGGTGGAGTGCTGTGTGCGCAGAAGTGACCCCACTCTTTAAAGCTGAGGCTCCTCCACCATGGCCTTGCAAGCTGGGACAATGATAGTGAATTCCCAGGTCACAGGGATGAGACCCACCAGCCCAAAGCATGCTGGGTTAGGCACCAAGAGCCAACCGTCACCCCTCCTCGTGTCAGCAGAAACTGTTCCACAGTCCTTTTAATGCAGAGGGTTGTTGTCTGTATTTATGAGACAGTTAATGTCCTGGGTGCAGATTTGTATACATTCATGCTCTGCAGAGAGGCAGAATATGGAGGGCCTCTTCAGCAAGATGAAGAGTTTTACAGTTCTCCAAACGATATGACTCCCTGATGGCTAAAAAATATACCACAGCTCCTCTATCCTTCGGTTCATGATTGTGGACAAAGTGGGTGCTGTAGCTTCATTCAGAGGGCAGGGGGAGGATTAACATCACAGATGGAGGTGGGGGGATAAAATAAACAAAACAGGAGGTGCTGGAGGATGATGAGAAAAAGCAAAGGGAAAGGAATGATGAGGAGGAGGAGGAGGAAGACTCTTACACATGCTTGGCGATGACTTCAGCATCGTTTTTTCCTCTTTCTGATGAGGTAAAGACAAACCTGTCCTTCATTTTCTGCAAAAACAGAGACAATTACAACAGACAGAAACACTGCAGATGGAAAAACAATTTTAATATTTTAGCTTGGAATCAATTTCCTGTGTGTAAAGTGTTACAGCTGTGGCTGTATTTGAGTGAAATTCCTGTGTTTGAGTGTGTGTCCTCCATACTTAGGAAGATCTAACCTGGTTCTTCCAGGACTTTGGTGTCAGTAGACTCACAGCAGCTGCATCCTGAATGAACCCGGCCCACTTCATATTAAACACACACGTCTATTAAGCCTTATTAAGCCTGTTGTTCTTATTTATGATTTCCTTTGTTCTTGTAACTATATTTTGGATGTTGTGCAGGAGACTATAGTTTCTTCATAGGTTATTTTATTCCTTGAGTTTTTGTTATCCTGCCTCCCCCAAGTCTTGTTCTCAAGTCTCTGTCTCTGGTGTTTACTTACTTCCTGTTTTATTTTTGCTGGTCTCATATATGTTGTGTTCAGTTTTACTTCCCTGTGTCTTGTTAGTTAGATTCTGCTCACCTGTGTCTTGTTTTCCCAGCTGTGTCCTCTCCCTGATTACCCTGTGTGTGTGTGTTTAAGCCCTCAGTTTCCCTCTCTCATGCTGTGTGCTCCCTTGTTCTGGTTTCCCTTTTTGTCTCTGAGTTTTTGCATTTCTGGTTTTCAGTCCTGTCTTGTTTCTATATTTTTAGAAGTGACTTCAGCCTTAACGCTGCCTTTTGAGTTCAAGTCCTGAGTCCTCCATCTGGAATCACACATGAGGTCCATGTGTGATTCCAGCTCACTAAGGGGAGGGGGAATGATATGCATTAAGCTGATGGACAAGGTTTTGTCAGAGTTAACTAGTTTAATGAATAAGGGTTCCACAGAAGTGCACAAATTAAGAAAAGTGCAAGCAGAGTGGATGAGATTCAACAAAAAGCAAGTGGGGGAAAAAAAGCAACTTCTAACAGTTAAGCCTGTCTGTTCTGGATTAAAAAATATAACTAAATATTGGGCTTCTTTGCCCGTCTTTTCAAAGCACAAATTACAACAGAGAGTACCTCTAAGGCTGATATAATCAAATAAATCTAACCCTACCAGTGTGGTGCATTACACTGCAGGTCACTAATACCTGGCTTCACCCAGAGGTTCTGCAAGTGCCTCCAAAAGGAAACGAAACAGGTTACAGATCCAGAAATGACAAGAAAGCACACAAACCTGCAGAACACAAAGGCCTACATTTCTTTTCCTCTAGTCCCAGGTTACAAATAACCTTAGATACAGGCTACAAACAGGAATGAGACACAGGGAGAACTTTTCAAATCAAAGGTGCCTCTGATGACAAAGTGACCCCAGAATGAACCCGAATGAAGAAAACGGCACAAAATGAAAAAGCAGTCCCTCTTCTGCAAACACACACACACACACACACTACTTCATTAACCAAAACTCCGATCCTAAGACTTCTAGCCAATCAATTTGCATATCATGCAAACTGTTCGATTGATCCTCTGCTCTCCATTCAGACCTCACCCTCAACACAAAAACCCTATTTTAAAATCATGTTCACAGATTTTAGCTCAGCATTTAACACAAACTGGACGTGCTGGGCCTGAACACCCCTCTCTGTGATTGGCTGCTCGACTTCCTCACTGAGAGACCACAGGTAATTTGGCTCAGCAAAAACAACAAGCACCATCACACAGCACTGGAGCTCCTCAAAGACGTGTGCTGAGCTGTCTCCTCTTCCCTCTGCTGACACTACAACCACAACCTCTTCATTAAGCTCGCAGATGACACAACTGTAGTGGGTCTCATCAACTACAATGAGGAGACACTGCAGGTGTGAGGTGAAACAACAAACTGAGGGCCCTGGTATTCATTGTGCACCTTCTATCGAGGCACCACTGAGAGCATCCTGACCAGCTGCATCACTGTGTGGTTTGGAAACTCCACCACCTCCAACCACAGAACTCCGCAGTGCACTGTAAATGCAGCAGAAAAGATCAGTGGTGCCTCACTCCCCTCCTTCCTGGACATTTAAAACACCCACCTAACCCACAAAGCTGTCAATATTGTATGCGACCACACCCACCCACCCCTCACGCAGCTTTTTCAGGCCCCCTGCCCTCAAGGAGAAGGTACCAGAGCCTCCTCCACCAGACTGAGAAACAGCTTCATCCATCAAGGCTGTCAGGATATTGAACTTCCTCTGCTCGGTACTCACTCTGCCCTTAAAAAGTGTGTATATGTGTTACAGTCCATTTGTGTGTGCACACACATTCATTTTTGTTGCACACTGTAGGTCGGGGCCCCAACATTTCGATCACGTTTACATCCCGCACATATTGCAGAATTGACAATAAAGCTGACTGAAAGTAACCATCAGGCAGGAGCAGGAAAGCCTTAATTGGCCCTGCAGGTGGGACTTCCTCTAATGAGGTGAACTCATGGAAAACTCATGGAAAACTTTGAATATGGCTGTCAGATTCTGTTCCTTAGTCTCATCTTTGTCTCACATTGTCTCACATTTCCTTTTATCATCCTGCTCTGCGCTTCACATTTTCTCCTCACACAGTGGAGGCGTGTTAGTGGAAGCTTCTTCTTTAAGCCACTGAGATGAAAGCTCTAAGTATAAATCATTTTTTAATAAGTAGGTTCGGCATTGAGTTAAATCTATCAGTGTGTTCTAATTTAATCATTTGTGTGTGCAGAACTGTAGCAATGATGTGAAATGAAATTATGAGAAGCATCAATTATTGCTCTCATATTTTATCCCCAGAAATCTGACCAGACATCAGAGATGTTAAAGCTGGGTCACCTGGTAGAGATCGTTGCTGTTTCTACACGTTTTTACTCAGCAGGGGATCTTCAGCTCAAACCACTTGCATTATAATATCCCAGAGTGCCACGGTGCAGTATGGAATAACATTAACATAATAATATTTCAGTGGAAACCATGGTAACCTGCTCCATAAAAACCATAATGTGTTAATGTGTTATCTCTCTGCGAGTTCCCCGAACAGCAAAAGAATCAAGCCGGCAGCAAGGTTTATGGGAAACTGGATGATGGTATTATATAATATCCTGCTCATACACACACACACACGCACACACACACACACACACACCTCTTATGGTTCAGCACTGGGTGTCTGTGTGCTTTAGACTGCCAGGCTGCCTGCAGAGAGCCTCTGTTGTCAGATGGGGGCAGTGTCAGAAACGTGTGGTGCAGCTGGTCTGTGGGCTCCTCTTGCTGCAGCCTCAGAGAAGAACTAACATCTAACATCCAAAGAGCTGAAGTGAAACTGTGTTAAAAACCATGAAAAGTGTCACTGCAGCCGCTGCCTGTGTTTTTCCTCCCGTTCCCGGTGTGCTCCGGTGTCACTCTCTTCCCTGTTCAGGCCCACTTGTCAACCAATCAGCATTCTGCAATGTGCCGTTGGGATTTTGGAGGAGTGCATGGGAGCGTGTTTGCATTGGTGGAGAAGCCCTCTCTGTAGGCTGTACGCACACAAATCCGTACACAAACACATGCAATCACTGTACTATAAGCTATATACAGAGGTTGGACAATGAAACTGAAACACCTGGTTTTAGACCACAATAATTTATTAGTATGGTGTAGGGCCTCCTTTTGCAGCCAATACAGCATCAGTTCGTCTTGGGAATGACATATACAAGTCCTGCACAGTGGTCAGAGGGATTTTAAGCCATTCTTCTTGCAGGATAGAGGCCAGATCACGACGTGATACTGGTGGAGGAAAACGTTTCCTGACTCGCTCCTCCAAAACACTCCAAAGTGGCTCAATAATATTTAGATCTGGTGACTGTGCAGGCCATGGGAGATGTTCAACTTCATTTTCATGTTCATCAAACCAATCTTTCACCAGTCTTGCTGTGTGTATTGGTGCATTGTCATCCTGATACACTGCACCGCCTTCAGGATACAATGTTTGAACCACTGGATGCACATGGTCCTCCAGAATGGTTCGATAGTCCTTGGCAGTGACGCACCCATCTAGCACAAGTATTGGGCCAAGGGAATGCCATGATATGGCAGCCCAAACCATCACTGATCCACCCCCACACTTCACTCTGGGCATGCAACAGTCTGGGTGGTACGCTTCTTTGGGGCTTCTCCACACCGTAACTCTCCCAGATGTGGGGAAAACAGTAAAGGTGGACTCATCAGAGAACAATACATGTTTCACATTGTCCACAGCCCAAGATTTGCACTCCTTGCACCATTGAAACCAACGTTTGGCATTGGCACGAGTGACCAAAGGTTTGGCTATAGCAGCCCGGCCGTGTATATTGACCCTGTGGAGCTCCCGACGGACAGTTTTGGTGGAAACAGGAGAGTTGAGGTGCACATTTAATTCTGCCGTGATTTAGGCAGCCGTGGTTTTATGTTTTTTGGATACAATCCGGATTAGCACCCAAACATCCCTTTCAGACAGCTTCCTCTTGCTCCACAGTTAATCCTGTTGGATGTGGTTCGTCCCTCTTGGTGGTATGCTGACATTACCCTGGATACTGTGGCTCTTGATACATCACAAAGACTTGCTGTCTTGGTCACAGATGCGCCAGCAAGACGTGCACCAACAATTTGTCCTCTTTTGAACTCTGGTATGTCACCCATAATGTTGTGTGCATTGCAATATTTTGAGCAAAACTGTGCTCTTACCCTGCTAATTGAACCTTCACACTCTGCTCTTACTGGTGCAATGTGCAATTAATGAAGATTAGCCACCAGGCTGGTCCAATTTAGCCATGAAACCTCCCACACTAAAATGACAGGTGTTTCAGTTTCATTGTCCAACCCCTGTAGATTCACCCTAAACTTTAACCTAAAACCAGAATTTCACTTTTGTCATGATATCGGCCGCCTTTAAACTTTAACATTTGACCAGCACCTTGGGGTGATTTAGGATAGTCGATTAACTGTCTCACAGACTCTTAATTTAGCAGAATCAGCTTGAGTTCTTCTGGAAGCTCCCAGCAAACACGGCGTTATCGCTCCAGTTTCTCTGGGAAAAGTTTCACTGGCTAGAAAACTTGGAGCAATCACAGATGCTGACCTAACCTTCCAGAGCTACTCCAGCAGAAACACTGGTTTGTGTTAACGCAGAAATATCACAAAGTTGGATGGAGAGGCCACGTGGAGAGCTGCACCACCACTTGCCTCTCCGTTTTAATTGCACTTTAGTCATTATAACTCACAACACATACACACTTACAACCTGATACACATAGGACCTTTGGGGCAGGCATGTTACTCAGAGGTTGATGAGGTGGGGCCGCTGAGGTGGCCCCACTCGGATCCTCGTCACTGTCTGTCCCCAAATTTTATTTGCACTTTAGACATGGAGGGTTTTGGGGGGGCAGTGTGGGCAAGCACTGACGACCAACAGTTGGTGCTTGTGGCATAACTGTCCCCTCAATTTTAACTGCACTCTATACACCTCATTCACTCACAAACATTAACACATAGACCTACAAGTTGGGGAGGAGGAGGGGTGGATGGGTCATCTTACACCCCGATTTCTTACACCTCGCCCAGGGTGGGGGTCGGGTGGTTCCTTGGGGACCGGGCTGGTGGCGTCCTGGGGTCGCTGTTGGCCCTGGGGTGGTTTCCACTTGCCCCGTCTTCAGAGGGTGGGTAGCTATGGATGAATGTGTGTCTTTGTGTATTTGTCACCGTCTCCATGAGTATGGGTGGGTGAGTGAATGTGTATGTATGGCATATCTGTGTGTGGGTAAGTATGTATGGGCATGTATGAGTATCTGTGCATAAATGTGTACACGGGTGTGTAGGTGTGTTTGTATGTATGGCTGGACCTGGGTCTGGGCCTTGTGCCTTGCCTCCTGGCCGCTCCTTGCTGGTTGCCTCCTCCCCCCTACCCCCCTGGGATGGGGGTGCCTCAGGGTTCCTGGGTGGGGCTGGATGTTCTGGCGTGGGTGCTGGCCTGCCCCCCTTGGGGGTGCGGTGCGGGGCTGCGTTGGCTTCTTCGGCGTGGGGGGGGCTCTGTGGAGGGTCGTGCGGTCCTTGGGTGCCATGGGCCCGGGGACCCTGCCGCCGGCCAGTGCAGGGGGCTGGCCGCTGGGGGGGGACTGGCTTCTCATCGCCTTGGGTTCCCTGGAGCCCTTGCTCCTCGACTGGGGGGGCTCCGTCTGAGACCACCCTCTCCCGTCTGCTGGGGTGGGTGTGCGGTTGTCTTTGGACTGAGTAGCCATGGGTCTTCCTGGCTCTTGGTGGGCTGCTGGTGGCCTGGGTTTCCGGGGGCTTTCCGTACCTGCCTCTAGCTTCTGATGGGTGGAGCTGCAGCGTTTTGCCCTCATTGGTAAGTACGTTCCATGACACAGACACAAACATGACACAGACACAAACGCCCACTCAATCACAACTCAACAAAATTGTTGGTGTGCGTAACATGCTTTGTTAGTTTTGTTTTTCACACACAAATTTATTTTTGCAAGTATTGATAGTATTTTTTTATATGTTAAAGTGATGAAGTATCTGATTAATAGACTTGTGCTCTTTCCCCTTTTTTTTTTTTTTTTTCTCTCCTTTTTTTGCTCCCTTTCTCTCTCCCTTTTTCTTTTCTTTATTTTCCTCTTCTTCAGCCTGTCAGCTCTGGCTGTTACATTGTATGTGAAAAAATAACTCAGATAAATAAAATAAAGGGTTAAAACATCAACAAGAAGAGCCTATTGAGAACCTATAGAGCTCATCTTGAAATAGCAAATATGTTTGGCACAACAACGCATTCAGATCACAGTTCTGCTTGCAAGATCTACCAGACATGACAGGCTTTTAAAAAAAAAAAAAAAGAAATATCACAAAGTTTGTTTTATCCCAGGAGAACATGGAAAAAAAACCTGCCCATGATTTTGTTCCTGACCAGAAAACTGTAAAGCTCAGTTAGTCCAGGTCATTACTTGATTTAAAAATGTTAAAAATGAAAATGGTGTTTTTGTGGCTCTTTGTGGTCTCTCTGACATGCCTGCAGCTATGAACCAGCTCGGCCAGCACTGTGAAGCTGTTTCACCTTTTGTTCTCCAAAACCCTCCTGTTCAGCCTTAAGTCAACTTCCTAAACCAGCAGTTTATGTGATTGATACTCATTTTTCAATGTTACTGTTAATGTAAAGTATCAAATAAAGATTTATTTTATTTGATTTATATAGCTTTTAATGGATTTAACTTATACTTTTATCATTTTTATTGGTATGTTTGCTAATTATTACGGTCCCATGTATTGTGCACATGTATATTTTGTGCTTTTTGAATTCTACAGTGGGTGCTGGCTCGGATCTGGAGGTACATTTTCCTGTTTTTGTCTTTATCAAATTAATGAGAAAATGATCAGCAGATTCATTAGAAATAAAACTGTTGGTGGCAACAGTAAAGTTGTGCTTCACACAGTAATACAGTACATTTTTTCTTTAATCTAGATAAACTGGAGCGTACAGTCCAGGCTGTCAGTGAATATTTGGCACTGAGTGTCTCTGAAGAGTCCAACCTGCATGCTTTCCTCCATGAATCTGCTCTTGAGGATCTCGGCTGCGGTCGGCCTGGATGTCGGTTGTTTCTGCAGCATCCTGGTTCACACAGAGACAAACAGCAGCTGATTAGCATCGAAGCCCAATCTGAGCTCCGAGGAAGCTGCAGCAGAATCAGTGACAGGAGGCGTTAAGTTCATAACACCTATTAGTGAAATCCTTCTTTAACTCACTCACTTTTAATCACAAATAACTCCACTATTTTTGTTTGATTGTTTTTTTGGTGTGGTTGTATGAGGTCCTGTCTTTCCTGGTGATGAGCTGAAGACCAAAACTTGAATTGTTAAAGAAGCTGTTTGTTTTTGTTTGTTTTTCCTTTCACAATGAGACTGTATTTTTTTTTTTTTTTTTTTTTTGGGGAACTGAAGTGACTAATTTTGAGGACTGAGACCTGCAGACACCCTCGTATTTGCATATTAATGCGAGCCGTCTGACTGAAAACACCCACAGACCCTCTGAGACTTCACTCGATGTCCTCCTCACCTCTGCATGACAGAGTTCAGATCTGGAGAGTAGGCGGTGGGCAGCGTCGGGGTGTCTCCCTCCACGATCTTCATCACCACAGACAGGAAGTTTGGACCCTGGAAGGCGTGAGTCAGGCAGCACATCTCATACAGGAGGCAGCCCAGAGCCCTGCAGCACAGAAACATCAGCTGCTGTGTGTCGTGTCAGTTCGGTGCAGACTAACTTTAGTCTGCTTTTTTAGAGTTCCTCAGGATCTGTTCTTGGCTCCATTATATTCTTACACCACTAATGGGACTCTAATTCCTCACGACCCGGGACTCTGGTAGGCTTTGCTGACCTAGAAAACTGAGCTTTCTAACATGTAATATACACTACCCAAAAGAATGAAATTTTGAAAACACATAAAAAAAATCCTGCTGGATATGCATACTGATATGGACCTGGTCATGTGTTAGGAATGAAAGGATGCCACATCGTTTGATGAAAATGAAAATGATCAACCTACAGAGGCTGAATTCAAAGACACCCTGAAAATCAAAGAGAAATGATGATGCGGCAGGCTAGTTCATTTACCTGAAATTTCATTGCAGCAACTCAGAATGGTGCATGCCTAACACTGGGACATGCATACAAAATAAACATAAGGATTTTGATTTAATTACCAAAACTGAAATGCAGACTACATGGAGAGAGTCTGTTAGGACCAATAACTGCACATCAAACCATATTTTTAATAATTCCATTCGGCATCCAAAAGGCTCCAACAGCACAAACACAGTCCGGAGGTCCAT
Organism: Archocentrus centrarchus; assembly: GCF_007364275.1. Taxonomy (NCBI): domain Eukaryota; kingdom Metazoa; phylum Chordata; class Actinopteri; order Cichliformes; family Cichlidae; genus Archocentrus; species Archocentrus centrarchus. Next base: position 33,827,322 of record NC_044361.1, on the reverse strand, counting down.
TTCAGCTGAGGTTGAAACTGTAGACTACTAGCAGCTACAGCCGCCTGTGTCACCATCCACCTGTCAGTCAAAGGTTTGAGCAGGTGAGTTATAAAAAAATCCCTCCATCATTTGTTCTGAAAGAAAAAGTTTGCTAAAGAGACCAAAGCAGTTATTGTATCAGGCTGTAAGTATGTGTATTCCTGCTGGAGAGTTGGGCAATAACATGAGAGTCTATGAGGACTGACTCTGTTCTGGAGGACGGCCTCAAGTGGATGTTAGAGGAACTGCAATATTTGACACTTCAGCATTTGCTTCAATTTCCAGCCTGGCAGTTGTTACCTGATTAAATCAGGCCTGTGTTTATGTGTGTACTTGTACCGCCATCTTTGACCTGACTGAGGATTTTAGCATTTTAGTCCTCACTTTGGAAGAGACCCAGAGTTCCTGCTCCACTGATGTAAGGATTAGACCGAAGGCTCGAAGGACTCTGCTGTAGTTTTCTCCATCCTCTAATGCAGCCATTCCCAACGTCAGGAGTGCTGCAGCCCTCTTAAAAAACAGAAAACCTCACAGGGTCCACCCAATCTTAAATGTTCACTCTCATCAAAATACAAGAGACAGCGATGCATTTCCTTGAAACTTCTATTCAAAAAACACAAAAAACACAGCTGTTGGCTATAAATTGCTAATGCTACCCAGTCATGAGTAATGAGTAATATCACAAACTAACCACCTCCTGTTACCAGTTTTATACTTTTTATATAAATAAATACATTTATATAAATATGTAACTGTACTTCTAAGTAATGTCGATCTGGATTTATTACTGCAGCCCAGCTGCAGTACCTACTGGCCCACCAGGGGGCCCTGGTCCACACTGCTCTAATATGTAAAACAGCGGCTCCCAAATGTGTTTCGACCACAGTTCTCAAGGTACACCGAACCAGCAATCCGTGAGTATATGAAGGGCAGTCATTTACCTGCTCTAATTATGATCATTTTAGATGTAAAAAAATCAACAGGTGATCTGTGAATTCCCAGAAAGATAAAAGAGTATGAAGTTTGATTATAATATTATAGAATTATTGAGTAAATAAAAAATGCATTTCTGTAGTTTTACACTGAGAACAACCTGCAGCGGCTCTCTGGTCTTTTTTCATGTTTCCAAAGATGTGAACGACTAACTGCATGTTGCTGGAAACAGGTCACACTGCAGACAGTGATGGACATGACTCAGCTGTGCACCGGGACCATTAGCTTTGACAGGCCCCTCCAACTGTCCACAGCTGAGATGTGCCAACATGTTTTGAGCTCTGCTTTCATGGCTTCTCTGATGGACACCATTTTTCCATCTGCAGAGTTCCACAAACATTCCCAAACTCTAATATGTGACTTCAAACCTGACAACGTGCTTCAGCATGTTCCTGCTTTTTTCTAATGTCATTATATTTTCAAATATATAATTTAGTTACATGCTCCGGGGTTCTCTGTACTCATTTATACTACGACTGATGCAGAACTAAGACTTTTATCTACAAATATATTTTTACTGTAGCACAGTGGTGCAGCGGCTAGCACTGTTGTCTCACAGCAAGAAGGTCCTGGGTTTGAATCCATAGTTTAAATGTTCTTTTAGCTTAATTGGTGACTGTGGGTCTGAACGTCTGTCTGCGAAACAAGATGCTGAAAATGTAGCTGAAAAAAGCATCAACGGCTTCTTTTCAGTGGCTGCAGCTACTGAAAAGAAGTTATAATAAGTTATAATAATATTTTGGGTACCACTTTGAGGTGAAGTACATTAGAAAAAAGCAGAAGATGGATGGATGGATGATGGATGGATGGATGATGGATGGATGGATGATGGATGGATGATGGATGGACGGATGGATGGATGGACGGACGGATGGATGGATGGACGGATGGATGGATGCGTTCCTCCAGTTTCTTCCACTTATCCTTTCGGGGCTAAGCAGTGTATTCCAGTGATCAGTGTTCCCTTCCAGTTCCTCATGAGGATTCCAAAGGCCAGTTGATGATTCCTAATTATCGTCATAATTCCTCCAGCAAGTTCTGGGACTACCCCAGGTTTTCCTCCATGCCTGGATGCATGCCCATTCACAGTGTGCAGGAGGGATCCCAATTAGATGCCTAAACCACCTCTGCTGGTTCTTTCTGATGTGAAGGAGCAGAGCCTCAACTCTGAGTTCCCTGTGGGTGTCCGAGCTCCACAGCCCATACAGCTGTGGTACCAGCTCACGGCCACAGGTGAGGAGCACAGACCACATCATGAATTTTTCCTTGTGGCTCAGCTCTCTCAGTGACTTTATTGGCTTTGTTGAGTGTACTGCTCTGTTGCTGCAAAGGTTTCAGTGTGAAGCACTTTATAAATCAATCATTACTTCTCACAGTTTTTTTGAACACCTTCACCTTTAAAATTAATGAGTCCCATTCAGCCCACAATGTGACTCCAAACAAATTCAAGTCCCCACATCCTGAGTAAGACAAGCGCAGACACACACACACAGCGCTGACAGCGGTTGGAGGTCAGCTGTTGTAATTAGAGAGGAACAGATCACAGCAGATGATGGTGATGATGATGAGGAGGAGGTAATTAGCAGCAGAAAGTGACGAAGGTTTCTTCATTTTAACAGTCAAGTTGTTGAAGCTGAAACTCCAGACGTGTGGGAGTTTCACATGGAGGTCATCAAAACATGCCACAGCGCTGAGTCTGTGTTTTACTCTTTATTGTGGCGTTTAACCCCAGCTCAGCTGCAGGAACACAGAGAGGCGCTTTTCTCTGTGCAGCTCCAGCAGCTGAAATTAGCAACGATTCAGGAAACAATTCGGGGCATGGATCAGCCGGAGCTGTTATATGATCACATCACATTCACTGTCCTTAAAATTCAAAACTTTGGCCATCTGAGAGTCCACCCCTGATCTTCTTCACTGCTGGTTTTAGCAGCCAGCATCACATAAGTCCCGGCTTCTCTCCGCTGGCTCCTCGATTTGATTTTAGATTTTCTTTATCACTTTTAAAGCACATCTGGGTCTGACCCTGAGCCACAGAGCAGAAGTGTTGGCTAGTAGGAGGATATATTGTTGAGCAGCCTGCAGTGTGGGTCATGTTTAAGAGATCAGCATAATTTGTGGAAGATCCCTCGGACCTCAGTGCACAGATACTTTCCCTTTCCCTGGTGAGCCTCTGTAAGAAACCCTGATTCTCAGGAGCAGCTGGATACTTTAAGAATTAATAAATGATCCTGAGGCAGGGCACCCATCTGTACGAGTCGACTTTATATTAAATCTGCAGGTAGAATAAACCTGTTTGAATCAGGTTTGTCCTTTACGGTCACCTCGGCAGCAGCTGAAAGAATACATGGAATCCACAATAATCTGTCAGTTCCTCCCATGTTTTAATGACAGAGCTGTGACGCTGATACTGTTAATGTCATCACTTTCTTTCCTGGATTCAAATAAACTTTATCAGTACAGTTTGTCTCTCCCAGTCTTACAGAACAGGGACGTGTGCGACTAGATGTTTAAACACTGTTGCCCTTACTACTCAGAGACTCAAATACCAGTCAGTTAAATGTATGACTGTTTCAAAGATGTTACAAGGACACACACACACACACATTTCAGCTGTGTCAGAGCCAGGTGGAGACACCTTCTGAACCACAGCTACAGCTGCTAGCACTGCTAAGAGTACCCAAACTCTGCAAACTAATCTGACAGTGTGTGTATGCTAGTGTGTGTGTATAGCCTTAACCCTGATCTTCAGCCTGGCCTTTTCAGTAACCTGATCACTCATATCATTGACCCCAGAGGCCTGCAGGATCACTTCTTTGTAATTTCTCTGCAAACACTGCAGCCTTAAAGAGACAATTATCATCTAATCTTGTATTATTTGTGACAAGCAGAGTAAATCAGTAATTGGTGAATAAAAATTCAGACATGAGTTAACACATTAACACTGAAACAAAAAAATTGAGTTAATTAGTAATAATTGAAAGATGAATCTGGAGTTTGTTCATGGGGATAATTAGAAAAAGAAAGCGGAGCTGATGGCAGACGGAGCTAATTAAAGAGGAGATCACAGAATGTGAAGCAGGACAGAGAGGAGGACTTGGAAGAAAAAGAAAGGAGGTGAAGCTTTTGTTGTTTTCTTGTTCTTCTTCTTAACCAAGCTGTTGCTAATAATTTCTGTTGCTCCTAAAAGCTGTTTGTCCCACCTTAATACATCTCAAAATCAGCTGGAGAGGCATCACTACAACACCTCGAGAGACGCTGCTGCTTGTAAACTGCAGACAAACTGAATACAGACAAAAAACCTCCATTGTGCGCTGGCTTTAATCAGGACCTTACAGCAGAACAAAGAGTTTATCAGAGACGCGAGTGTCAGAGTGTGAACGCACGCTGAAGCCGAGAGGCTTCACTGCAGTTTAATCAGACCTCAGAGCAGCAGCTGCTGCTGCGTACCGCCCTCATCCATTCATCCCGAAGAGGCCGTCTGATCTGAATCCTGCAGTTTGTTTCATTAACAGGCTGCCAGTCGAGTGTTTAGTTTCACTCTGTGGTTTTAACAAATGACAAACAGAAAGAAAATGAAAACCTGCAGTTCCTAGAATGTCCACTTGAGGCCGGCTCTAAAAGTGAGTCAATCCCACCAACCAGGCTGAGTGAACGGGAGATTTGATCAGTTTGCATTGTTACAATCACCTGTGTTTGAAGAGGAAAATATGAGACTAAGAATAATATCGATTCTCACTCTTAGATTGGCAGCAGTGATAAACACTGTGACAGGGTGCAGGACCACTCTGGTTCATAAATTATTTTTGTGGGCCTGTTTCCACAGATCACACTCTTAGACGGCAGAAGTAAACATGGTTTTGGTCTCTGTGTAAAGAGGAGTTCATAAGAACTCGGGGGGGGGGGTCCTTTGTTTCTTTTCCCTTTCGTCTGGATTACATCGGTTTGAGTGTGGCAGCTCTGATTGACAGCTGTCCAGAAACAGGCAGCTGTTTCTCCCAGTTTTGATGAGTGAAATTATAGCTCAGCAGTTTGGTTTATGGACGAGGCTTGCTAGCATTAGCTAATAACTTAGCACTTCCCCCTCTCAACTGAATGTGGATCATCCTCCACTCTGTCAAGACACTTCTCCACGTCACATGTCAAAGGAAAGCCTGTTTGAGGAGCCATCCCGCCTGCTGCTCTCAGCACTCTTCGATTATCTCTCCTGTTAAGGATACAGCAGAGATCAGGCTCATCTCAGCCCCACTGGACGTCTCTGCATGTTTAACTCAGTCAGATTCAACCTGAAACTTGTACAAACATCTTCAATCTCTGGGATAAACCACCTTCTTCAGGGAGGGAGGGTCACTGAAAGGGATTTAAAAAAACAGGCGCCCTTCCTGGTTTTAAAACGTAAATGTACACTCACTGTATGTACCAGCCTGGAAACTGACAAAAATATCAGGATTTACAATGTGCGGCCAAAAAGTTTCAGGAAAAAACAAAACAAAAAATATTTGATAAAATTTGACCAATATTCTGTTCAACATCATCTCCTCGTCCAATCCTTGTCCTGCAACCTGTGCTGGACCTCCTCTAGTGAATCATCACAGTGATACTTTAGTCTGGTGAGAGAAGTGAAAATGGTATGGGTGTAGCTAAAAGGCCAAAGTCCTCTTTCATTCACCCCACAAGACAAGTGTAAGTGGACCGGGTGAGGAACCCTGAGTGATGTAGAGACCAAGGTAGCTGCAGGAGCTACTACGGATCATTCCACTGGTTCAACTGCAGAAACCTTCTCAATTTTACATGTTCTAGATCAGGGGTGGGCAAACTTTTTGACTCGTGGGCCACAGAGGGTTCTAAAATTTGACAGAAGGGCCGGACCAGGAGCAGATGGATGGAGTGTTTTAGTAATTCACCTCATAAGAGAAAGAATAACATGGGATATGTAGAAAACGTGCTTTAATTTTAATAGAAAATTAACAAAAGCAATACAACAAAATATCTCTTCCAAGTCCCACAGTATTTCTTTATTGAAATGACTCTTAAAACACTGAAAATTCCATTAACAGAATACAGTTTAAAAAAAAAAATACTAACAGTTACCATTTTGAAGCATTTAAAGTTTTGATATCCTTCAGGATATTATCATCACTCTCCTCCTCAACATTTCAAAAATGGTTGGACATGCAGATCGAAACAGTGACAACATGCCAGTATGTGGCCATGTTAAATATATCTGGTGTGCATTGTTTATATTGAGAAGGCAGTGCACCTGCACACCACTTATGAGCACACCTTAACAGAAATGACATGTAACACGTAAATGCATGTTTAAGAGCAGAGAAACTTACTTTTGATTTCAGTGGGAACAGTGTTGTTGGTGTCCCTTTTTAACAAGCGCATCAAAGTCTGGAGTCAGTTTTGTTGTGGCGATTCTCAGGATGGATCTGAGGTGTTGGTCAGTCAAATTGGATCTGTGGCTGGCTTTGTTGAAATTCATGACGCTGAACGTCTGTTCACACACATAGGTCGAGCCGAACAACGCCAGAATCTTCTGTGCCGTCCTCCGGAGGTTTGGAAACACCGCTTCATTAAGTGACGCATAAAAGTCATTCAGTTTAAGAGAGTTGAACTTCTCTTTCAAGACAGCATCAGCCTGAAGGTCTATCAGTTCCAGCTGCATCTCTTCTGGTGCTGTTTCGGGGTCTTGTGACAGGGGACAGGCCACCAACTGAAGTGACTTGTTAATTTTCTCAAAATCAACAAAGCGACGGCAGAATTCTTTGTGGAGCGCATCCAGTGTCTCGCTGTATTTCTTAACTTTTGCGCCAGCCTCCTCTTTCAGTGTAGCTAGTGTGGGGAAATGAGTGAATGACTCATTTAGGATTTGCTTGGAAAATAAAGCCAGTTTGGCTTTGAAGGCTTTCACGCTTGTGTACAGGTCATGCACAAACCGATCCTTCCCCTGTATGTTCACGTTCAGCTCATTCATGTGTGAAAATATATCCACAGCAAACGCAAAGTCACAAAGCCAGTTCTTGTTGCTCAGCTCAGGAAATTCGTCGGCCTTCCCCAGTAGCTCCAAAAATGCACCGATCTCCTCTTTGAGGTCCCACTATCGTTGAAGCACTTTTCCCAAGCTTAACCAGCGGACACGGGAGTGATAAAGTAGGTCATGGTGCTCTGCATCAGTTTCCTCCAAGAACGCGATGAACTGACGGTGCTGAAGTCCCCTTGCACGTATAAAGTTGACAAGTTTTACGATAGGATTCACAACATGATTCAGCTGTAATACAGATTTACATAGAGATTCCTGGTGGATGATGCAGTGAAGGAAAATAACATCCTGGTCAGGATTTTCTTCTTTCACTTTATCCTGTGTTCTTCTCAGCAGGCCAACATTTTTCCCTGTTAAATTTGGAGATCCATCTGTGGTGACGTTGATAAGTTTACTCCAAGACAGCTTCGTATTTTCAATGACAGCAGACACCCGGCTATACAAGTCCTCCCCCCGTGTTTTTCCTTTCAGAGACTCCATTGTCAAAAAATCCTCTGTTATTTCAAAAGTATTGTTAATTCCTCGGATAAAAATGAGGAGCTGAGCAGTGTCATTTACATCGTTGCTTTCATCCAGAGCTAATGAATAAAACGTGAATGACTCCGCCGTTTTTTTTAAGTTGCTAGTTAGCTCTTCGTCTATCAGTTCCACACGGCGAGTCACTGTCTTGCGTGATAGACTGATTTTTTCAAACTTGTCTTTGGCCTCTGGACACAAGACACCTGCTGCCTCCACCATACATTCCTTTAAAAACTCCCCGTCAGACAGAGGCTTGCTGGCCTTTGTTAATTTGAATGATAGCATAAAACTGGCCTTGGTACTTGACTCTTGGATGGCACTTTGACGATGAAAAATACGTTGTTGAGCTTGTAAATTAGCTATCAACCTCTGAGCAGTAGCTTCCCGTTCTTTCTCTGACTGCTTGCTAGCATAGTTAGCATGTTTTGTGGTAAAGTGACGGCTGATGTTAAACTCTTTAAAAACCGCCACAGTCTCTTTGCATATCAGGCATACAGCAGTAGATCTGTGTTCGGTAAAAAAATATTTAGTTGTCCACTCCTTATTAAACACTCGACATTCTCTGTCCACTTTTCTTTTTTTAGCTCCGCTCATCATTGCAGAAGTGTTGAGCTGTCAAAGAGGGAAAACGCTGAATAATGATGCGTTCATGCGGTGTCGGAATGATCGTAAAAATCACTTTCCTACTGGGAAAAACAACTCGGCAAGACGGGTCTTCCGACACCACTTGAATGCAGCGTAAGAGCGCACCTCAACAAAGGTCAGTGTGTCAGAGTATCCCATCTAGCGATAAACGCCACAATTGCAGGGAGAGTAAAACATTAACAAGGTTTACCATTATAATTGATTCAAATTCGGGGGGCCGGATTAAAAAGCTTAACGGGCCGCATACGGCCCCCGGGCCGTAGTTTGCCCACCCCTGTTCTAGATGGACCTTGTCAACTCCAAGCTCTCTTCTGGCTCAAGCTGAACCAGAGAGTGACTTTCAACTTTTAGAGAAAATAAAATAGAGGGCTGCACTTCATTTATAACACACAAAAATGTCATGAAACAGCTGTGTGTGACAGACAGGCAAATGAAGGATGAGGCAGGACTAGAGCCAGGGACAGTCTAAGGAAAAAACATGAACACATGAAGACCAAGATAAACAACCAACAAGAGTAGGCAGGGAACTAAAGGCACAAGAAGAGAGGCATAACCTAATGGGAACACAAGATTAACCCCACAACCAAACAACCACGGGGACAGGATACAGAGGGACACAGAGACACTGAGGACAGACCGGACACAACAGAACCATCATCTACTCAAACTCTGGGTCCACGACAAAAAAAAAAAAAAAGAAAAAAACTAATTGTTCAATCTTGTTTTCATAACTGAATGTTCCTGAAACTTCCCATCACATCAAGCATATCAGGTGTACAACTATAGCCAGATATGAGAATTTATGATGCAAACACAAATATTCAAAATCATTTTTTTAATATGATTCCACCTCAGATAAAAAAAAACAATTGGGTCCATCTGTAAAATGTGCGGCTGCAGGAAAGTAATGGTCTCTGACTCCGGCACTCAGGCGGCTCCACTGATTAAAGAAGACAAACTGCAGCTGACAGCCTTCTGATATTTGCTTTCTCTCCTGCAGCAGCAACACATAAATGAATTCCTGTTCCCCACCTGCAGGAGTTTCTCATCCATCCTTCCCAAGATGCACCTGTACAGCCTCCAGCTCCTAACCAATCACAGCGAAGGAAAATGAAACTGTGCAAAGCTGTCCACGGGCGCAGATAAGCTGGAGTGTGAAATTCACTTTAACTGGGGTCTGGGCTTTTTATCTGAATCCTTTTCATCTGCTTTCAAGATGACAAAGAAAATGTTTTGTCTGAAGGAGGCTCGGAGCTTCCACGCAGACAGCAGCCAGCCTGCAGCCAGCCTGCAGCCACACTCCACAGCTGAGCGTCTGTCTTAAAATCTGAAAGAAAAAACTTCAAACCAGTGAAAGATTCTGATCGTGTCCGGAGCAGTTTCACTAGGATGAAGATCACTGAGACTGAGGAAAACTCTGGAGATGATCTAACACTGAAGAAATATCTAAAGTAACACCACTACCAGCAACTTCCCGACTGGAACATGACTCGGGTTTATCTACTGTAACACAGGGATGCAGCACTTTTAGTTCAGTTTGGTTTCCCCTTTGGACATGTGTGGTCAGAAGAAAAGGAAATATGGAGAGGGAGCGAGCTTTAAAGGGGGGGGGGCTGACAGCAACAAATCTGCTGCACACACAAACAATAACAATAACGAATATTAACGGAAATAATTCAAAGAGTTACCAGATATCCGATTTGCAGTCGTAGCCCTGGTGGTTCAGCACCTCCGGACTCATGTAATAGGGAGTCCCCGTGAAGGTGGTCGCCAGGTCACATGATCCCATCAGCAGGCAGGAAACACCAAAGTCACCTGGAAACACGAGAAGCATCGCCCTGATGACCCATCGGCTGGTGAGCTGAACATTTAAAGTCTCCAGCTAAGTCCTGAGATTCATCTGGAGCTGCATGTTCAGTCAAATATCCATTCACCGGGTTTTCAAGGCGACAGATTCAAACACACGCACTGGCGTCACTGTGGGCTGAGATAAAATGATCCCATAGAAGCTGATGACTTTTTGAGGTATTAATCTCACAAGATCATCTTTTCCATCATTTATGTAACAGAAATACTAACAGATGTATTTAATTTATATATTAATAAAAACTGTATCACTTTAAGCTTGAATAGAATTTTTGATTTCTACTAATCACCTTCACAGTTAACTGCATGAAAGGATTAAATTCAAAGTAACCTCATTCAGAGTGGCTTCATTTCAGAAGGCTTATTGTGGTGGCCTACGTTTGAGTTTCCTGTATGTCGCTCATTCTTTCTCTGTCATCACTTCCTGTCTGCTCTACATTGGCTTAAAGGCCTCAAATTTCCACCCAGAATGAATAAAACAGTTGGTTAAGTGTGAGGATTAGGCAAAAATGTTGGGATCAGAGCCAATCAGAGGCCAAAATTAGATCAGACAGAAGGGACAGACATTTTGCCTTGTGTTACCTGTGAAGACAAACACAGTATATTCATTCCTAACATCGAAAGGATTACAGGAGTACAGCCCATCACTGGAGTCTGGTTATATTTTCAGAACTTTCCAGGAAGCATTATGATTTCATCCACTTTTCTCCAAACCCCCTCTTTTTTTTTTTTGTTCTGTCTACAGAAAAGCTGCATCATACAGCTCCAGCAGCCCTCAAATGGGAACAATAAACTCTTCAGATCTCAACATGAGGACATCACACATTTCAACAGCAAAGAGAACAACGGAGCCGAGATCTCAGAGGTTTAAATTACCTCTGCAGCAGTAATGGAGCGACCAGAGGCCGTGGAGAGTCACGGAAACTTGACCACTTAAAGTTGGCACAATTCCCAATGGGAGTGGACACTTTTGATGGGCTGGGAAATACACAAGAGGGTTATATATGAAACCAAAGTGTCCACTCGTGACCCAGGCATCAGCCACAGAGCAGCAGGCGATGAGAGAATCACTTTTTTCTGGACACAAATCTGAAACCTCTACTTCTACTTTGATGCATCTGAATATCTGATGAACGTAGGGCTGTACATGTGACCGATCACGACACAGTGAGATAACACCTTTAATAATAGATATCAAACAGGATTAAATGTGCAAACACCTAAAAACCAACAGTTTCCATGGAATGCTGCTTTATTTCCTCACATGGCTGCAGAGTTTTATTTTCTCCCCAGCTTTTTGGTTTTGTCCCACTAATCTGCAGCACCTCTCGTCTCTGTGGAGTTAGTGCTCTGTGTGTGCAGCTGGTGATCAGCAAACTAAGCTAAACTGCCATCAGAGAGTTCTGGTTCAAGTCCAAAACTGCAGACGGCAGCAACGGCAACAATCTGCTGAGTTTACACTCCAGACACTAGTGGCTCAAAGTAAATCCACTTCCTCCTGTGTTACTACCCACTCATTAGCTGGAAGCACGCTTCTATTTGTGTCCCTGTTTGCTGCTGTTGTTATTAGTGAGAGGAAGGAGCCCTTTTAGGCAGCACGAGAGAATTTGTAATACACAAACAAACGTAAGGAAAGAACCGCAAGCCTTTGCAGCAGCAGCAGCAAAGAGGAAACTCACCGATTTTAACGAGGTTTCGTTTCAGGAAGACGTTCTTGGCCTTCAGATCGCGGTGGAGGATCCGCCTGCAGAACGCAGCACAGCAAACAGGATTGGAAAACAGATTTCAAACAGGACCACCACAGTCAGAGCAAGTCCATCATTTCAATCTGCAACCATTTATCCAAATATTAAATGATTACAAATTTCAATGGCTTTGGTGAATATTTATTGTCACCTACAAGCTGTTTGCTGAGCGTCATTAAACCACAAAAACAGAAGAACCTGTTTCTGTTTTCCGACTACTGATACATAAACCATGTGTGGTGCAGTGAGGTTATAGTCAACGGTACAAACGGGAGAAACATGCAAAATGACTTTAAATTTTACAGATGAACCTGATAACACTAATTTATCCACAAAATGTGCAAATATCATAAAAAAAACTCAAACAACAATTTGAAGGTGTTGGGATGGAGTGAAGGTGCCCTCACACCTGTCATGCATGTAGTGAAGGCCGAGCAGAAGCTGGATGAGCCAATCGATGACCTGGCTTTCGGGGAGGCTCCGCCCACCTCGTCTCACCTCCTCTAGCTTGCAGTCCAGATCTCGATCCTGGGCGGGACAGCAGGAAGGAAACAGGATCACACCGTGTGTGTGTGTGTTTGTCTGCACAGTAGAGCTGATTTTAATTCGACTGAACGTGCAGTTAGTTTTTAGTCGATCCTTTCCTGCAGCAGCTCTGCTTTGCTGCTGGTTTGAATTTGCTCCACTGCTCAGCAACAGCTCGTGTAAACCTAACTGAACTGAAGTGGCCTTGAACTGAAGAAGACCTGACATGTCATTTTACTCCACAGCAACACTTACAGTTGAAATGACTTTGGCACCAAACTGGTTCCTGTGTGAATCAGTTCTTCTGGTTTCATCAGCTCAGTGTGAAATTCAGCTTTTGTGTGAAAATGAAGGAAAATTTGACAGCAGCATGTAGACCAGTTTAGGAACCATTACAGCAACAGAAAGAAGTCAAAGAGCTTCATCCCATAACCTCATTAAAGTGCTGCTGAACTGTCAGCCACAGGTCTGCTGCGCTCCCTCAGCTCCAGGTTTCATCCTGGATTTGCCTTTAAAAGAAGTCAAATTGTAGCTCACTCGTGGACGCGATACGAAAGAAACGTTCAACTGTGACAGGTTCTGATTTCTTCTCAAATTTATGGATGTTAACTTGATTCCAGCTTTGTTTTTCCTGCTGAAAGCCCAAATATTTTACAGATTAACTCATGTAAGTTTTCTCTGTTTCATGTGTTCAATGCTGTCCCTGGAGCTGGTTCCACAAGAGAGGGCGGATGGATGGATGGATGGATGGATAGACAGATAGACAGATAAATAGATGATGGGGTCTGATTATTCAGTAGAATTTTAAATGAAATTCTGGATTTAAAAGGGAACCAAAAAGCTTGTAGAAGGGAATATGAGTTCTGCATGCACTCTTCTTTGTTTTTTCTCTGACAGATCTGCCTTTTCTGTTCACGCTATCAGGCTGAAGTGATGCCTCAGAGTTTTCCACTGCTCTGCAGGGGATTGTGGGTAATGGGGTGAACAGAAACAATAGCTCGGAGGGTCTTGAAGTGCACAGACGTGTTTCTGTGCGTTAAATCCTTTCAAATCTCACACTAAATCCTCACAAAACCCCTAAATATTGTTCTGTGTATCTGTATATACGCCTGTTTGTAGAAGAGCAACAAAAACCCAGCAGAGAAGCATGGAAAGCTTTGTGAATTGTTCTGCAGCTGAATTAAACCTTCCAGCGATGTTGAAGCTTCAGAGCCCAAAGTGTGTGTGCGTGTGTGTGTGTGTGTGTGTGGGGGGGGGGGGGGGGGGGGGGGGGGGGCAGCAGGCAGGAGAGCCAGGTAACGAGGATCACTGCCGGGTGACGTATACAAGGGGAAGAGGGAGATACGATGAGAGTGGGAGGGAGAGAAAAATACGAGAGTGGAGATGAAGGCAGTGTGAGATTCATTAGTGGAGAGAAGAGGCTGAGTGTGAAGACAGCACCTGGTGTCATCGAGACAGCAGGCGTGAAAGAAACAACAAAAAGATGGAAGAGGGAGTCAGGGGAGGGGAGACTCCATCATTGCTTCATTGTCTCCTTCATCTCTCATGCTGAGAACAGAGGAAGTGTAATGAAGCAGAAACTCTTCACAGGTTCAGTGTTTTCTGATGCAAACCTGCAGACTGGCAGCTTTTTGTGGCCTGTTGCTTTATCTTCCTAATGTGTTGTGACTGAGATGAGGATCCCATAAACTGTCATTATTTTAACCAAGCAGGAAGCTCCGGGGCTGAAATCTGGAAGCATGTCCACGAGAGGGGAAAACAGCTCCATAAAATGCAACCAAGTGCTGAAATGCTACCAAAATGCAGCTGGCTGGCTAAAAATATGAGATTTTATTACCATATTTTACCACCATATGTCTATTTGGCTGTTAAATGCTAATTTAAACTTGGCAAGCTGCTGTGGTTAGCTAAGACACCTCCAAACATACTTTTACTCACAGCTTTCTGAATTATCTACACACAACTACAAATAAGCTGCAATATCTGTGTCTGTACAATGAAGACAAAACCTACAGTTCCTCTAATGTCCACTTGAGGCTCCAGCAGTGAGTCAGTGCCCATAAAACTTCTTTGACCTCTACAGCTAATGTTCCTGCCCTTTCATAGCAGCAGAAGGAAGGAGGGAAGACAAACTGTGTTACCTGGCAGTACTCGGTGATGATGCAGAACGCATCTTTCTCCAGGAAGCTGTGGTAGAAGGTGAGGATGGCCGGGTGGTGCAGCTGAGACAGCAGCTGGGCCTCCTGAGTGGCTCGAACCGTCTCGTCAGGTCGAAGGTCACCCAGAGGAATCTGCTTCAACACCTTCCTGCATGAGAGAGACAGGTGAGAGGTCACAGGACAGCGCGTGAAGGCCAGAGAGACATTCTGCTGGTTTTTAGCACCTGTTTAGTGTGATGATATTCATGATGTTTTACAGAAAAGTTTAAATATGAACTGGTGCCTTAAACTTAAAGATCCCAAGCAGGACGCTGGTCATGAACTCTGCAGTGATGTGATTTCTGGAATTAAAACTCACAATTGTCACAATCGGAGGGAGGGCGAACAGACTGTTAATGTCAGCACAAAGCTAAAAAAAAAGGAGCAGTGTGGGTCTCAAACCTCCACCCTCCCCCTGAGGGAGTTAATCAGCTGCTCCCAGCGAGCAGACCATCTCTCCTGCTCTTGTTAAATTGGTGAGCAGGTCAGCAGGTGAAATGGAGGCTCTGGTTTATTAGCTCTCTGCTCTCTCGCCCCCACTCGGCTTCACTTTCTGCTCTGAAAACAGCAGAAACCGAGCACCAAGCCAACTTTATTATAAGGCACTTTATAGGAATAAATATGCATTGGAATAACATCAAATAAACAGAATTAAAATTACAATATAAAATAAAAGCATCAATAAAATACAAGACACAATTAAATATGAGTGAAACAACAAAATCAACATTGCAGACTGGGTCGAAAGCCGAGCAGAAGAGTTGGGTCTTAATAGTGGATTTGAAAATTGGCGGAGAAGAGGCCTGTCTAATGTGTAATGGCAATGAATTCCACAATTTGGGAGCCACCACGACAAAAGCCCTGTCCCCCGGAGCCTCTGCTGTGTCCTCGGCACATCCAGAAGCAGCTGGTCAGCTGATCTGAGCAAACTCAGAGAGGAGTAATGTGCTCTCTCTCTCCCATGTTCCAGTTAAAAGCTGTGCTGCAGCATTTTGCACCAGCTGAAACGAGACAGGGAGGACTGGCTAACACCAACGTACAAAGAATTACAGCGATCCAGCCGAGCTGCCATAAAGGCATGGATCAGTGCTGTGAAGTGATCACAGCACTGATCTGACTGTGAAATCTAAAATCACTGTCCATCCTAAATCCCAGGTTTGTGACAGTAGGCTTTACATACTGTGCTGCAAGGACCAAAAACAATCTGTCTTCCACTCTGTCTGTGTGGAGTAGGCAGCCTTCAGTCTTAGGGGCCTGAGTATCATCGGCATAACAATGGAATGCAATTTTGTGCTTTCTAAGAATGGAACCGAGGGGCAGCAGATACAGAGAAAATAGCAGAGGTCCAAGTATCGAGCCCCGTGTCACCCCACATGACAACGGAGCCAAAGAAGAGCTGAATCCGTTTAGATTAATACACAAGGCTCTCTGAGCCAGGTACAAACCTCTCCAGAGCAGTGCCGTGAATGCCCGCACAGTGCTCTAAGTGAGATATTAAAATATTATGATCCACTGTGTCAAAAGTGGCTGTTAAGTCTAAGAGAACGAGAATCACATAATCTCCTGAATCTGTAGCCAGAAGGAAGTCATTAAAAACCCCTCAGCAGTGCAGATTCTGTGCTATGAAACCAAACTGAAAAACTTCAAGGACATCATTTTTATTTAAAAAGGCTTTCAACTGGCTGTAAACAATTTTCTCCAAAACCTTTCAAAGAAAAGGAAGCTTGGAAATGTGCCTTAAGTTGGATAACACAGTGGGATCCAAGCCAGGATGTTTGATCAGTGGTTGCACTGTCAGACACCTAAATGTTTTAGGAACCACACCAGAGGACAAGCTGCTGTTAGTAAGAGCAAGAACATATGGCCCTAAAACAGAAATAACCTCATTAAGGATTTGAGGTGGGACAACATCAGTGGGGGAACCTGAGGGCTTCAGAGGACCAACAGTCTCACATAGTGAAGACAGGCTCACAGGCTCAGACTGGTAAAAATCAGCAGAGCTGGGAGCAGAGACTGAAGGGTCAACGGTTGATATATGAGCCCTAACATTAGTCACTTCATCCACAAAGCTGTTCAGAAATGTGTCACATGCCTCTGGGGAAGGCTCAATGCAGGCAGTCTGAGGGGCATTGAGAGCAGGATTAATAATATTAAATAATACACCAGGCTCGTGACAGTTTGACAAAATGATATTTGACAGATGCTGTCTTTTGGCATCTTTCACAGTTGTCTGATAACGACGCCAACAGTCCTTTAAGATTTGAAACACCTGCAGCTCGTCCTTCTTGTGTTCAGCGTTTCTGCGCTCAGGTCTGACAGCACGAGTTGTTTCATTGAGCCAGGGCTCAGATTTAGGCTGCCTGGTTTTTAACGGAGCCATCTCATACAGTCTGGCAGGTGGACTGAAACCAGGAGGTGATCTGAAGACACAGGCTCAGGAATGCCACAGTTCAGCAGTGGACGGGTTAATAAGACACTGAGATCCAAAAGCCAGTGGTATGCTGTTGAATGATTGTGGTATCTGCCAATGCTGCAACGGCCAGCTGGTCACTGAAAGCAGATAACGGCTAAACGTGTAAGAGGGCCGCCTGTCCACTGTGTCCATTTCAGCTTTGACTGTCGTAGGCGTGAAACACACATGCTCAATTTACAGGAAGTTGCAGTAACTTGTTGTACCAGTAGGGTGCGATATTCAATTTCCAACTTTCTGTTAAGTATCAACCATTTAAATTATACTATATTACAAATATTGTTTAAGACTCGACAGGCGTACAGAAACACCTGCAATCAGCCAGCGTGTCCAACTCAGGCCTAGACAGGCAAACCGTGATATCCATATGATTTCCTGGAGTGGAGAGGCGACTCTTTTCCACGCTTTGCTGTGATACTGGGTTGAATGTTGACGCTGACGGTCAGCTGGTCTGGCTGTTCCAGGAGGGATCTGCTTCTACTGCCAAAAGGTAGGCTAAGAGTGTGTGTTTTGGAGGTCACCAAGATGCTAGCTCTCTGTTAACACAGTTTGTACACAGGATACAAGTTCATATAAGCGTTTCTGTCACTCTGCATGCAAATTTGCATGAGGGGGCACTAGAAGATCTTCCTTTCACACTGCGCTTAAGTGTCAGTCAGGATCAGCTGGAGTGTACCTTATTGTGCATTAAAGTCCAAAATAATGTTTTTAAAGTTTAAAGTTTTGCAACAACATTGTGTTTTATTCAGAGTGAATAAAAGACAGACTTTGTGGCCAATATTAACATTCAGTAATGCAGCAGTGTTGTCACACACGGTGGCTTTCACTGTCTTTCAGTAATCAAGAAATAACTAAATAAACAAATGAATAACAAATGGAAAAATCCAACATGCCATTATTTTTGATTGACGATGTTCAAGTGTATTCTCATGTCTCGCGCTTTTTTCCTTCTTGCAGAAGCAGCTGGTGCTGCTCAGTCAGGGCTCTGCAGCAGCCCGATCACAGTCCGACCGACAGCTTTCCGAAGTCCTCTGTGCCTCTGATCTCTCATTACACTTGATCTTCATGTTGTGTTCACTCAGATGCAGTGAGCCCCATCTGAATGTGTGTGTTTATGTTCGGCGGTTACACCTGCTTGGACATGTGCTCGTCCTTGAGGTGAGATTGCGGTGATGTGAGGCGAGGGTCCACTTTGCACTGAGGTCACTGCTTCGTCAGATTCGATGGGATTGTTGCCACCTGCGTGGGAAGGAATGGAGACGCACACCAATAAAAGCAGGAAGGGAGAGAAGATTAGTCCCAAAAGTTTCGTTGGGCTGAGGCAATAAGCGTGCGAGGAGCTGTTTGCAACTTTTAATGTTGCAGACAGTGAAGATCTTCTAGTGCCCACTCATGCAGATTTGCATGCATGCAGAATGACACAAACCCTCAAATAACCCCGTGTCCTGTGGACAAACAAAGTGTTAACAGAGAAGTAGCATCTAATGAGGATGACCCCCAAAACACACACACTTATCCTATTGTCTGGCAGTTGCGGCAGACCAGCTGACCATTTCAGCACCAGCACTGACTGCTTTCAGCACTGATCAGCATACCATTGTCCACTTATTGATCACGCAGGAATGGGATGTTTAACAGAGCCAACGCAATGTCAAATAACAGGCTTGTGATCTGAAAACACTGTGTCACAGATCAAGTTTGAAACAGACAAATCATACAATAAAATGAGGTCCAGCACGTGTCCGCATTCTTGTGCGGGTCCAGACACACACTGCATGAAATAAAAAGGCTTAAAAAGTCAGATTGTGCAGGAGTTAGGCTCGGCCCCTTAGTTCCAGTGAAAGGAGCTCTTAATGCTTCAGCATACCAAGACATTTTTCATGCTCCCAACTTTGTGGGAACAGTTTGGGGATGGCCCCTTCCTGTTCCAACATGACTGCACACCAGTGCACAAAGCAGCTCCATAAAGACATGGATGAGGGAGTTTGGTGTGGAAGAACCTGACTGGCCCGTACAGAGTCCTGACCTCAACCTGAAAGAACACCTTTGGGATGGAATCGAGTCGAGACAGTGAAAAGTTGTTGGCCAGATGTTGGATTTCAGAACTTGCTGCGAGGCTAACCACTGCACCACCATGCTGCCCCTCATTTTTACAGTCTGCTACAAACAGTTTTGGCCTCTGTGAATAATTTTGCCCATTATTACAACCATACGGGGGTTAATGTTGTTATAATTCATCATTTTAAACTTTATTAAGGCTTCGAGTTTGGGTCATGGCACCAAAAAAATCAGCACTGTGCCAAAATATGACAACACAGTGGTTACAGTCATCTCTTACTGTCATGGTCCTGGATCATGGACTCAGCACGTTTCAACTGTTTGATTCTTGGTTCTTTGTTTTACAGTTTTGTATCTTCAGGCCTTAGTTTAGTTATCCAGCTTTTGTTCTTATAGTTTATTTACATGTGAGTCCTTGTCTCCGTGTTTCTCTGTGAGCCTGCCTCTCCTGTGTTGTGTCAAGTCCACATTTCTGTTTCCATGTCAGCCTGTTTCCTGTTTTACTTTTACTAGTTCCTGTCTCTTGTGCAGTGTGTTTAGTTTTGCTTCCTGTGTCGTTTCCTGCCCAGTTGTTTCCACTTGTCCCGTTACCTTGGTGTGTTCCCTGATGATGCTCCTTGTAGTTGGGATTCTCTGTGTTTAGTTCCTGGTCTGCTCCGTGTTTATTAAGTGTGTTCCAGCAATAAAGCTGTGCCATGAGTTCAAGTCCTGTTTCCGGAGTCTGCACACTGGGGTCCCATCCTGCCTGTCACACAGCTCCATGGCACTTATATACAGTCTGTGGGGCTGTGTCTGCAGCAGGGGCGGTGTACTTTAGTAAAACTCTACTGTTGCTGTCTCTTGTTTTCATGTTTAAATTATTTTAATTAATGCAGGATCCAGGTCACATTTACATATGATGGCACATACTTTTACTTCCTTCATTTTTGACTCTTTTCTCCAGAGAAAAAGCAAAAATTTAAATAAAACAAGACAGAGTTGTTTTTGAAACATCATCTTCAACCTGCCTAAACCCTTTTAGTTCAGGTTACGGTTGTGCCGTCTCCGCCGCTGCTGCAGACCTTCCCGTGGTGAACCTTTTCATGTAGGGATGCACGCTGCTGAGAAAAACAGCTCAATGCTGTCGATGCTGACAGCACATCAGTGATGTGAATGAGCAGCTCGTCAGTCATCATTGAACTCGTTAGTTCTGCCTGATACACACACAGAGGCGCGCGCGCACACACACAGGCGCACACATCCATAAATCTGTAATCTTGTAGCTTTGATTCATAAAGCAAGTTGAACAAACCTGAAGCAGAACAGAAGGATCAAAGAGACGTGAGCGCTATCAGTCTTTGTCATTCTGAGTGAGACTGACAGCAGGAGAGGCTGAAAGCCTTTGTGGTGCTTTTCTGTCTTTTGTAGTTTTTGTGCCTTTTTGTGCTTTTTTGGATCTTTGTACTGGTTTCTGTGTATCTGTAATAATTGTGTCTTTTTGTAGCTGGTTTGTGCCTCTTTCCCTGAATTTTGTTTCTTTGTAGCTAGGATCAGTGATCACTCCCTTTGGACCAGTTCAGTAACCCTTCCTTGCTGTAAGAACTCTTCAGTTTAGTACTTAAACATTTACTTGAAGGAGATCCGGATGATTCCAGAGAAATGTTATTATTAAAAAACAGCAAAGTTGACTTTAGTCAGTGTTCTGTTGCTTGTGTAGTAGGCCTCCATCAGTCGCTTTCACAATGGGATGGTCTCTCATTTGCTCTCCGGTGGCTGGAGAGTCCAATCCTGGACAGGCAGACACGTCTGCAGATGTCACAGATAAAGGTAACCTGGGTTTCACAAGGGTCGTGCTGATCTTTCCTGTGGGCCCGCTTACTTTCTCTCGTCGGCAGCGATAGAAAATTTTTCTTCAGCGTAGGTGGTGCCCTGCTTCACTGCGCTCCTCCACTGGCTGCGATCTGACACCAAGTCTTCCCAGGAGTCTGTGTCAGTGTCCACAGCTGTCAGGTCACATCTGCAGACATCCTTGTAGCACAGTTGGGGGCGGCCATTTTGCATCATAAACAATATAAAAAATTGTGAAAAGTGAACCCAACAAGGAAGTGCCTTTGACCTGAAATATTTTCAATGTCCAGCAGGTTGGAAAAAAGACTTCTGTCCTATAGATGTGCACGGAAAAATGGCCGTGTGTGACCTTTCCTCGTGGGTTTATGGTCTCACTCATGTTTCCCACTGAATAAAACACTCCAAACAGAACACACACACACACACACACACAAAGACCAGCAGATTTGCACCCGGAACCTTCCTGCTGTGAGGTGATGGTAGTAACCACTGCACATTATGTCACCCTCATCAACTGAGAGAGTTGACAGTTATATTCTAATCCAGGGCTCTCAAACTCAACACTATATATATATATATATATATATATATATATATATATATATATATATATTTTCTCCAGAAAGTCTGAAACTGATTTAAAGCTTTGCCTCTTACAAAGTGTTACGTTGCTAATCACGCGTTCTGTCTTCAGGACTTTGCTGCGCAGTGTTTCCTGCTGTGTGATGCAGTGATGCACTGTCAGCTCACCTGTGCAGGTCTCCCTCTGCAGCTTCTGCATTTCACTTTTTCCCTGCATATCGCAGATGCGGAAAAGAGACACAGTTTAGCTCCGATGTCAGTGAACAGGTCCTCTGCCTCCCACCTGTTTTCAAAGTCTACTTTTCATTTGGCCATTTTTGGGGTCAGGCTAGCTTTAATGTCGCTGTAAAAAGTGCTGACTGATGTTTTTATCCACTGACCACTGATCAGTGTGTCATTGGCAACACATGAAAACGGGTTGGTGCACAGGTCTTGCAGCAGCTGTTGCAGTGCATGGTGGGATTTGCAGTATAAGTGCTGAGAGATTTACTGGCGGACCATTAATCACAGCCATATTAAATTATCTTGCGGGCTGGATCTGGCCTGCGGGCCATGGGTTTGACACGTGTTCTAATCCATTTAATATGTTTCTGTAAAATATTTGATGGCCTGAGGGTCCCTTGTTAAAATCCACTGAGCATGCCGAGTCCATTTTCTCCCCGAGCACGCACCAGGAAATGACTGATTAATCAAAAAGCTCACAACTGATTAGTATAAAACTTATTATTTTCCTGCGACATGTAATGCAACACCTGTGACAGGCTGGCGACCTGTTCAGGGTGTACCCTGCCTCTCGCCCTGTGACAGCTGGGATAGGCTCCAGCCCCCCCGCGACCCTGACCAGGATAAGCGGAAGCGAATGGATGGATGGATGGATGTAATGCAACAACTGTGGGCTGTTTTTTGGTTTTTTTTACTATTAAGTGATTTGAATTTGACCGCTTTCTTATTGAACACAGCAGTTGTCAAACATTGAAATTAAAAATCAACTGTGTACAGCTTTGAAGCCCTCTATAATTAAATAATACAGCCTTTGCTTGATTTTCAATAGGTTCTGGAGCTGGAAAAAAAACCTGAAGTAACTGATTAAACAAAACTAAAACACTTTGTGTCCAAAAACTAGATTTGGACACAGGATCGCTCCAAGAAACAGTGGTTTAATTCATTCAGTTTATGTAGAGCTACGGGATGTCATTTAAACTTTCTTCCACTCCAACAAATTCCTGTTACAGCCACTGTCTTCAGCCTCATCGTTATCCTTAGAGGGTCACAGATGGGACCCAACACAGGGGAGAAACTTCCAGTTCAAAGAACCACCGACTCAGCGGTGCCGTTACCACTTCTGATTTCACGTTGATGCAAAAAGGCTGCTGGGAAATCAAATTCACAGCCTGAATTTATAATTTATAGGCCAAAAAACCTATTTGGTTCAGTTCTCTCTGCCCTCACTGTGATATGCACTGAGAGGGGTTTTTCTTCGGCTCCTCACCGGGAGCGCCGGCTCTCCGTTGCTATGCAACTAAAGTGAAAGGCTGGTTGAAGTGCGACGCTCTGATTAAGGCCGAGACGTTTCTGAGTTCGTGTGTGTCGGCCTGAGAGCAGAGAAACACGAGCTCACACCCTGACCTGGAAACCAGAACGAGACCAGCGACGGGAGGAAGGAAGGAGCCGCAGAGAGACTCACATGAACTTTGACCCTGAAAACCAAAAGGAGCTCCACCCACCAGCAAGTTGCAAGCAGTGCTGGGATGTACAGTAGCATCTAAGTCATTTTTATTAAGTGTAAACTCGAAGAACTTAATTTATTCACATGTACCATTTCCTCATCCACATCATTCTGTGAGTCACTGGAGTACATGTAGTGTAGTTTTTGGTTATTTGTTTGTTTTGGGGGGTTGCCTGTCATGTGTGGCAGTTTCCACAATCAGAATCATGAATGCACCAAACATATCTGCTCTATAAGTTCTCTGTAGGCTCCTCTTGTCTTGTTATTTTATTTATTCATTCATTTCTGTTACTGTCCACACAAAGAAAGGAGGAAAAGGGAAAAAAGTAGAGGGGAGAAAACAGAAGAAATAAGAGGACAGAGTACAAGTACACATACATACACTCATTCACACACACACACACACACACACACACACAAAAAGCTGTCCTGAGTCCGCGACCAGGTAGCCCCATGTAGTGTATTTTTTTACATCGGGATGTGTTTTAAACTTTGAATTTCCTGTTACTTTACAAAGTGGACCTATTCTGTTCATTTCCAGCATTTCCTTTCTGACAGGAGTGGCTTTGCATGAGTTCAAAATGATCCTCGTGAACCCTGCACCAGCTCAGTTCATCCTCTGTCTGAAACAAGCTGTTGAAGCGCCTGCGTCTTTAAGGCCACTGCTCCTTTAGACTAAACTTTCCTCTGATTGGCTGCCCCTCTCACAGCTCCCCCAGGCAGTGAACTAAATGGTTGCTTATACATAAGCTGCAAAAGTAAGCTAATGAGGCCCCACTAGCCCACAGTTACTGTTGACAGCTGTCAAACTAAACATCAGGGCTGTTCTGGCAGCAAAGGGGGGACGACACAGTATCAGGCAGGTGGCGGTAATGTTACGCCTGATCAGTGTGAATCTACAAGAGACATAAAGCAGAAATAAAAGACAGTAGTGTATCCCAAGAAGTGTGTACTGATGATACCTGTTATACATGTAACTGAAATATCGACATCAGTAATGCTCATTTTTACAAAGAGTTCATCTTTTTGTGAAATAATCCATTCAAACAGCCTTTCAGACGCAAAAGATCCAAACAAGTCACCAGCTGAAGTCTCCTCTCTGCTTCTGCAAACAGCTGCTTGTTGTGTGTGTTCCACCTGTCACTCAGGTGAACCTCAGACCTGAAACCTGCAGTCAGCAGAGCACACAGTGCCCCCCTGAGTGAAATCAATCACACAAATACAAATAAACTGAAAGCGTCCCTCTCAGCAGGTCGTCACACTGCAGCAGCATGACACACCCCTACATTTAAAGGCTAATGGGGGAGGCGGTGGTGCTAATGGAGGCATGATCTTTTATCGCAGTGTTCTCCAGGCTCTGAGCCTCTCTGAGAGTCAATGGCAGCTCAGCGGGAGATTTTGCAGTGCAGTTTTGTCTCATAGCAGGTGTTCAATGCTAACCAAGAAGGACGGCTGTGTGCTGGTGGCTCCTACAACTGCTGTGTCCCGCTGCAAGACGAAGCCTAACAGGAAGTGAATAAATCAGCACAACATGGAGTAAGAGTTTAGAGCCTCAGCAGGCTGCATGTGGGCGAGCACAGGCAGCAATTTGAGAGTTCTGAGCTGGGTGATCAATCACTCAGTTTATGATGAGTCCACAGGACATCAGAGTAATGATGTGAGTGTAATTCATTATCATCGGGCTGTTCTAAAAGCTCCCTGAAACATCTTCAGCTGATTCAAAATGCCTCAGCCAGAGTACTGACAGGGACTAGAACCAGAGGGCATATCTCTCCCATACTGACTTCTCAGTAGAAGAATTTAAAATTCTGTTTTTCACATATAGAGTCCTGAATAATCAGGCCCCATCACAGTCTCATATCCCAACACAGCACTTTGCTCTCAGACTGCAGGTTTAGAAGAGGAGGCAGAGCCTTCGGCTTTCAGGCCCCTCTTCTGTGGAACCACACCCTCCCTATTTTTAAGATTAGGCTTAAATAATAATCATGTTTGCCTGTGTGACAGTGTGTCACTGCCAAGGCCAGAAGTAACTTTATGTAATATCAGTGTGTGTCTCCAGCTTATAGCTCACATGAATGTTTCCTGTGTGAATCAGGCCTTCATGTTGGAAGAAATTACGACTGAGGGACACCAAGAAGATGACCCTCAGACCCCAAGTCAGTGTGGGGAAACCTTTGGAGCAGATCTCTGATGCATGCAGAAAGTTTGTGCTGAATGAACTTCGGCTTTAAGCTTCGTTCGGCTCCTCTGCTCTGTCAGAGGCTAAAAACAGAAACTCCAGGTGTGAACGGGCCGACAGAGATGACGGAGATCACATGGAGGACTCATCGTCGAGGTCACACAGCTGCTCGGGAAAACCTCAGAGGAGCTCGGATCACGACTACATGACGAGCAGGAACATTTATCATAATCACGTTTGTCTGTGTGAGTGTGGTACCGTCAAGGCCAGAAGCACGCTCAATCACGACCCACGTGTTCTTGTTGGTTGCATTTGATAAAGTAATAATAATAATACAACCACCCTCACTTTCAGGATCAGAAGATAGATGAACATAATTTACAAACAGCCTTCTGATTATGATATTAAATACTCCCAGCAGCATGGAATACAACTCTGCAGCTTCAAACAGCAGCAGGTTCCAATGGTATGCATTTACAAACATGGCACACAGCGGCCACTTTATTAATTATTCATAATCAGTTTTTCTCTACATAGAGACAGGATCAGTCAGGACCTGACCGCTCACCACATTCACAATCTTCACTTTGCTGTAACTCACACAGCCCAGATGTGACACACCATCACTACAATCGTCCCCTCACTACACTCAGAGCTATCAGAGTAAATAAATGAATAATATAGCAGCATATGTTGTGTAATTTTGGTTCCTAAATTCTAAAAAAGTTGTGATTTCTGTACCAATACGGATCAAACGTGTATACATTGGTCCACAGCTGCGAACGTTTTACTAAAGTTCAGTAAATTTGTGAGATCCACATCAAAGACTGGACCTTTTTTGAACCATTGCCTTCTCCATATTTTCAGACTCATAATGCTGGCGCAGCCTGAATCATTTCCAGACTAAGTCACCGTGAGTTTAAGGCTTTACTGTAAGACCATCGTGCTGTAGCTGTTATATATGTTGATGTGAGTCTGGTCTGTAACGTCTCACTTTAGGGTGAATAAATCTCATCTCATCAGCAAAGAACACTCGTGCCCAGCACCCGGTGCACTGATTGCAAATGTTTCACTGTAAGTGGTGTTTCAGCCGACAAACAGGTGTGACGAACATCAGCTCATACAGTAAATGCAAAGTGCAGAAATCCCTGCGAGATTCCCAGTGATCCCATCCACCAGCGACGCACCGCATCCTGCCCAACACGTCATCGTGTGACCGTCTGCTGCTGAGAATATAAAAAGCTGTTCCTGAGAATCAGGTGCTGTGCTGAATTTTAAACTGAAGCATTTTGTAAGAGAGAGTTTGAAGAATTCGTGTCCTACTTTATGGTTTTCTGCTTGTTTGAAGGTGTTCGCTCTTTGTCGTCTTTTCATTGTCTCTGGAGAAAACATTAAAGGAAAGAATCCAGACTGAAGCATCTTTAATCCATCTGTAAGTTACTGTAAGCAGAAAATAATGTGAAAATAAGCTCATCCCACGGGGGTTTCTTTTTCAGGCTCTTTGAACCTACAGATGGATATGGGATATGGATGTTTCAGCACCACAGTTTGATTCAACAAAACTATATCAGAATTATTCAGTGAAAATGGAAGAAGCTTGTATTAGCAGAAAACCTTTGTGCGGGGTTTTTGCATCTTTATCCCCAAGTCTCTGACATTAACCTGCTAACATGTCTGAGATTTTTAAGGCGTTCTTGAATCCTCTGCCTGTTTCAATCAGTGGGGTCAGAGGTCATTCCATAACCTTTCATTTCTTCTTTCTGAGCCATTCTTTGTTAGTGTGCTGATGACCATTATCC
The DNA here is from genome assembly GCF_007364275.1 of Archocentrus centrarchus. Classification (NCBI taxonomy): domain Eukaryota; kingdom Metazoa; phylum Chordata; class Actinopteri; order Cichliformes; family Cichlidae; genus Archocentrus; species Archocentrus centrarchus. The sequence goes on along the minus strand of NC_044361.1, from coordinate 33,800,126 downwards.
TGTCAAAAATCAATTTCTGGTCCATGTTTTAACTGTTGGCCTCACGTTAGGTTAAAATGCTCTTTGATTTGATGCAGAATTCATATCTGAATCAGTGACTGCAGGGTGCTCCGGCCCCGAGGCAGCAAAGCAACCCTAACCAGATCATTTCTACCAACGAGCTTCGCAGTTCTCTTAAAATTCACTTTTTTTTCTATTCACCACAGATTTTTACAGTAATGTTGAGAATCGAGCTGCAACGGTATGAAAACTGAACCTGAAGCCACCACACAAACATCACGTCTAACCATTAAAGCACGCTCACCTGGTAAAAGCTGCAATGGTGAAAGATTCTTCTGATCAGGAGACTTCTCAAGAGCCAATCATAATGAAGGATTTATATGATGTCATTCTGACTGTATGCACCAGAGAGCTGCAGAGTTACCTGAAGACGTTTTGCAGCTCTTGGAATCCAAGACGACTGTCAGGAAAAAGCTTTCTAAATGCTTTTTGGGGTGAATTTACCATCAGTTTTAATCAGATTTGACTGGTGAGTTTTGACATGAGGTCGTTAATAAGAAGCACTCCTCATTGACTTAAATGAGGACTTCAAAACCATACCAACCATTGCCAATACCAACATGTGGGAATGTTGCCTTCTAGAATGACTCTGATTCAACACCATGAATACAACATGAATACTGAACTGAAATTCAGTCTGATTAGGTTTCAACATACTTTTTCCACAGACTGTAAACATCGTCAGGCGTCTTATTGTTGTTTCTTTGATAAAGCCTCCTCTCTGTGGCGATCGGGTCGGCAGTTTGTGCTTCCAGTTAAAGAAAAAGTGTGCGAGCGTTCGGGCTGACGGAGCTTTTTTCAGAGTTTCAGCCGCTGGTTTCATCATCTCAACTCTGCCGTGAAAGGTGCTGCACTTCTGTTGTCATGGAAACCACATCGGACAGACAGGTGACACACCTGAAACTCTTATTGTTTTCATTTTGTCCTCTAAAGTCTCTTTTTTTTCCTCCATAATCTGCCAGAGCGCCTTTCTTCACTCAGGACAAAGGTGTGAGGCCGGGTTTGTCTCTGGCACACAGAGATACCTGAGATTTATGAGCAAACGCTGACACATCAACCCGAGCACCCCGTCCAAATTTATCAGGCGGGGGGGGGGGGGGGGGACGAGACCTGTCAGATGGTGAAAAGGGCAGAGATGACAACTCCAAACAAGGACTCACCATCTGCTTTCTGACAACACAAAGACTTCTCACGGTCGGCTTCTTTCTAAATGACGCCTGCAGAAACAGTCAGAAAACTGTCCTTCAGCGGCACCACTTCCTGACCCAGCACCCAGCAGCAAGGCAGCACCCGGCAGCAAGGCAGCGCCCAGCGCTCCACCGTTATAAAAGTTTGATTCAGACAGAGAGCGCAGGACGTTCAGCTTGGAGACTTGATTCTTTTTACTCAACTGTTCACTAAGCACAGAAATCTGATAGATGAGGACAGAGCAGAAGTGGAGTGAAACAATGCTATTAAACCATTCACACCTGTGGGTAATTTAGTACCACCAATTAACCTAACCCACTACCTGCATGTCTTTGGGTGGAAGCCGGAGAGGGAACCCACACAGACACAGGGAGAACATGCAAACTCCACACAGAAAGGTCCAGATTCAAACCCAGCACCTTCTCGCTGTGAGGCAACAGTGCGAACCACAACACCATCTGAAAACAACGCTTCTGTATTATTGTATTGTATTATTGTAGGGTCTTTACCCACAATACAAAGCACCTTGAGGCGACTGTTTGTTGTGATTTGGCGCTATATAAATAAAATTGAATTGAATTGAATTCTGGTCGCTTGATTTATGACCTCAGGAAACAGAGAGCTCAAAAAGCAGGAAATATTTTTTTTTTAGCTCTGAATGACCAGCCTTATTTTAAACTATTATTTATGAGACTTAATCTTCCCCTTGAACAACACAGGATTACTCTGGCTTCTTTGCTAATCCTCAAAATGCTTCCCGAGCATTTTTTTTTTCACACAGGCCCACCCTGTCCGAGGAAACCACAGAGCACTCCATCCTGCTTGTTCTCAATAAGCTTTGCTCCTGGATAACACTTTCAGCTAAGCACCATGAACCACTGACAACAGCTGAGGGCAGAAGATGGATTGGAGGCTGCAACTAGGCTTCATTAGAAAGACTTTCAGAGGATAACAAGGACAAAGAGGATCATAAGGAGGAGGTGGACTGGAGGGGGAGGCTGCACCTAAGATTGAGCAGCAAGCCCGAGATCGATCCAAATGGAAGAAAACAACAGAGTCTTATGAGTTCAAGTCAGGGAAAGTAAATATATAACAGTGCCAAAGGTTTATGGACATCTGAGGGTGCACATTTTACAGCTCATCCCAGAGTCACATTATTTAAGTGGTTTTGTTGTTGTTTGTTTGACAGGCTGGCGACCTGTACAGGGTGTACCCTGTCTCTCGCCCTATGTCAGCTGGGATAGGCTCCAGCTCCCCCCGCGACCCTGAACAGGAAAAGCGGAAGTGATGGTTGGATGGATGGATGGATGGATGGATGTCCCAACTTTCTAGAAACATGCCTTACATCCTAAACAAGTCCTCACTTCCTAAGAAGGTGCTCAGATTTCACAGAGGTCCCTATTTTTTAAAGCTTGATTGCTTTATGAATTTCAGAATTAACATATATGAGTAAAGAACGTCTAAAAAAGTCCTCACACCAGCATTTCTGTCTCCATTACGTAAATCTGATTCTAAAATCAAGAATCAGAGTTACGTAAAGGAACCCACAAGCAGCCCAGTGAGGGTCTGTAACAAAGTGAGACAAAGTCCTCAGAGGTCTAACACTACATCCTCACAAAAATGCCCGCATACGCAAAAATGCGCTCGGTGGTGTGGTTGTGTTTTGACTGTTGGACTCTGGTTTGGAGATGACAGCAAGATGTGCTGAAAGGACAGCATGCTGCATCCTTCTCTCTTTGAGTCTCTCCCCCACCCGATTGTTCATGTGCTCAGACTGTGAGGAGCCGGAGATGTGATAAACATGGAGGCGGTGAGGATTTCTCAGGTCCTGGTCCTGCTGTAAAACTGTCTAAGCATGCTGTCATCCTCCCTGTCTGGACTGAAGCTGTACTTGTATTACTGACCCTGTGGGAACTTCCATCTATTGGACACATTTGTGGGAACACGTCACCTTTTCAGGACAAAAAGCAAGTCTCTATAAGTACAGGAGCATCTCAGGGTGAAGACTGGGCTTAAGGTTTAGTCTCCTGATGATGAATATACATGACTGTAAAGTCCTCTGAATGATGAAGGCTGACTCTGTGTGTATGTGTGTGTGTGTGTGTGTGTCAGCGTTGGTGAGGAAGCGACAGAGCGTGACTGAGAGAAAAAGAGAGAAGTGATGAGATCGAGGCGGCACAGATAGAAGCGATATGTTATCAGTATCAGTGTGAGGTATTTCCTGTGCGCGGCTCGCTCAGTGTTCATCTGATCTGGCTGATTAATAAGGACCTCGGATCCTTTACGTCAGCACAAGTACTCATGCCACACAGTACAAATAATCAGGTATGAGTAAAAGTAATCTCCTTTACTTATGTTCAGATGTTTGAATTCTGACCTTTTCTGCGTGTCCTCTCATAAGCAGCTGAGGGGGAGCCAGGTGGAGACTGGCATTCCAACATCCTCCCCCAAGCAACGTTTTTCCTGCTCCTCCTGTCCTGGGATTTTTTCTGATAAGATAAGTCTGATTTCTGGGCAAGCATTTTTTTTAATAACAAACTGGACATGGATGTGGCCTCTTTGACTGACATGTGGATGGAGACGCACCTGCCTGCTAAGCTTGAGCTTGAGCTCTGGATCAAGTTTGTGCAGCTGGTGCCATTTAAAGCATTTTTAATGCCGTTATCTCAACAATATTTGTACAAACAGACAACTGAAGAAGTCGGTGCTCCAGCTCTGGTGAGTGAAATTCTACTATTTTAATCCATCTGTCAGCACAAACCTGCAGGTCTGTGCGTGATGCACCAATTCAGTCAATGTCTGTAACTGACTAACAGCCTGTTAGCATTAGCAGATAACTTAGCACTCCACCCTCTCGTCCATGTCTGCTCAGTTCTGTAACTAATAAAATGAAGAAAAGAAGAAAAATGTTTACCTCATGAAAGTAAATTTTTGGGCCCCACTCTCTATTGACTCCATAAAACAGGAAGTCCTGAGAATAGGAGTTGCTGAGTTTTTAGAAGTCTTTTGGTAGAGCTCAAAATCACTGGTTACTGCCCCTCAGCAGGCTTCCAGACATTGGCCAATCAGAATAAAGTAGGCATTTAGGGAGGGGGCATTAAGGTTAAATGGACTGGCTCTTATAAAACACTTTTCTACTTTGAGCACTCAAAGCACTTAATACAATATACCTCATTTACCCAATCTATATACTTCTTTCTACAGTAAGTGTATTCACACACACTCTCCAACAGCTGTAATGGAATTTAGGGTTTAGCATCTTCCCCAAGGATACTGTGGCATGCAGATTGAGGCAGCCAGGGATTGAACCACCAACCTTACAATTAGTAGGTGATCTGCTCTGCCTCCTGAGCTACAGCCACCCCCAGGAGCTAAAATGTTTGTAGATGACCCAAAGAGCTGCATAATAGCCTCGTATAACACAGATGGAGATTGTTTTAAACTCTGAATCATGCAACACTACTCTGTTGAGCTGGAAATAAGCAATGATGTACCCTTTAATAACAGATATTACCTGATTTTGAAGGTTCCAGAGTAGCATCCTGTTTCATAAATGAACCCCCGACAGTCATCTCCCATGTTCAGGCGTGGGTCATAAGTATGGGGTTTTCTTTTGAAGAGTGTTTAAATGGACATGAATGAAGATGATGCCACACAATAATCTTTATGAATTCTGCTTGGACAGAAAGGATGATTGTGGCTACATTCAGTTCATAAAATGATCACGAGTGCAGCCACCAAGAAACCCAAACAGCTGCTGGAGCCATTCTGAGCAGAGGGTGTAAAATGTGCGAATCATCAAGTTTGTTTAAAGGATGCACATTTCTGACAGACAGCGCATCACTCAGAGAAAAATCTGTACAATAGGCTCAGCGATACAAACCAAAGAAAACTGTCTCCACCTTTGTGAAGACAGGAAGCAGCTGAAGTGTTCTGAGTGAAACCGGTGAGACGGTTTATGTCCTCGCACTCGCTGCATTCAAACAGCAGCATCTTCTTCCGCTGGAATTGTTTCTCTCAGAGCTGCAGAGCAACGAGCCGCAGTCCAATCAGAGTGAACTCTGCGTGAAGGGAAAGAGGCGGCTCTGCTCACCGACCTCGTCCACACAGACGTGAGTGGGTCTGAGTCTACCATCGGGTGATTCACGGTCTCTGCATCTGCAGCAAACTACAGCTGAGAGTAAACAGAGAAACGGCAGGAAACAAACCCTGAGAGCACGAAGGAGAGCTGGAAACAGCAAGGAAGACAGAGAATCCTGAGGGTGAGGAGTACAGTACAAAACTCATGATGTACACGACGTCTCAGTTAATATTGCTGTTGTTTGTCTCTTTTCCTATTGGGTACATAAAACAAACCCTGATGATGCAGAGAATACAGCTGAGCAGTTTCATGGTCCCTCACGGAGGGACTCTCAGCTGCTCCCTTATTTCCCCTGGGGGTGGGGGGGGTGGGGGGGGCACAGCTGACTGATCCACATGTTTGACTTGGCATTGATTTTCCACCAGATGCTCTTCCTGATGCAATCCTACCATTTATCCAGACTTGGGATCAGCACCAGGAGTGCACTAGCTAGTGACATCCTGATGGTGGGTTTATGTCTTCTCTTAATCTCAGGCCTGGGATCAAATGGATCCACTGGTCCCTCACAGCAGATTTGGGTCCTATTAGTGCTATTTCAATTCCACTTTCACTTCTTGGATGGCGCAGCAGCCACATTATTGGTCAGATAATTACATTAAAAATGCTCCAACAGCACAAACACGGTCCAGAGGTCCAGTTCAGGTTAGCTGAGGTGAAGTGAGCAGACAGCTGTCAGTCAGAGAAGCCACGCCCCCAATAATGGAAACTAATAACCCTATAAAAATAACACACCTGAATTTTGTTTAAAATGTTGAAAAGAACACTTATCTTCCACTCATTTAGCTATTCACACTAACAGGGTGCCCGGAGTGATAAATGCAGTTGTATCCACACGCTGCAGCTGCAGTGATGAGTCAGTGTGTCTGCCATATCATTACTAATGCATATGTATCTATTCAGAGAAGTTATAACAGATGAAATCATGCTGCCTAAAGAACTATACATTGAAACTAAATCAAAACTTCCAGAATTAAAAATATTTAAACCTTATTTTGTGGCAAATTTAACAAACTTTTTAATCAGTTTTTCACCAGATTTGATTGTTTTTTCCACAGCTGTATGCAGCTGCGCGCAGCTGTGAAGGCTGCAGTGATGACATTTGTTTCCAGAGGAACACTCTGGCACTCATTGTGTGCAGCCAATAATGTCAGTGAATTAAATTTATCAGCTTAAATTTCACAGTGAAGGACAGCAGGTCTAATTAGTTCTGCATCAGCCAAAATTAAAAGTGGCACATTTTAATGTGACCACAGTTGTTGTATTTCTTCCTTCACTCCATTTTCTCGAAAATCTGTATGTCTGCATCACAGTTATTATTATTACTGTGGTTTTGTTGATGAAAGAAAAAGAGAACAAATGTGACTTTTTCAGCACTGTGCTGCTCTTCCATTTTCTGATTCACCCCAGGGTCGAACCTGCCTCAGGACCAGGATCCTCCTGGAACCTCTAACCCTCTAAGCCTCCTGTCCAGCTCTGAGAAGTGATGTTCCATGTCCCTGAAGCCTGGAAACAGACCGCCAAATCCTGCACCTTCAACTGCCACAAAGCACCCTCTGAAGACAACAACCAGAGTGACTTCAGATGAAGCGCTGTTTGGTTAAAGCTGCCCAGCAGGCAGGGAGCAGAACAGAGGGCCGATCACTGATTACCTAATCAGCGTGACTGATGTTTGTGCTCCGTGTGCAGCCTGTTTCAGTGTCTCTGAGGCTCCGCTGTACGTCTGTAAGACATCTGCTCAGTCCGTCTCCGATCAGCTCTGTAGGTTTTAATGCCGTGCAGACATGAACAGGCCAATGCCGCCATCTGCTGACGGCCTGCAGAACTCTTTCTGTGCTGCAGCTTCAGGACTGTTGGAGGTAAACTCGTCATGGTGAGGTTATCACACTAAAACACACACCTGTTCATGACACACACCTGCTGTGCTCGCCGCCCTCTGACCTCAGTTTCTGAACTCGCTCTTTAAATTTAATGTGACCGACCAAAACATTCAAACATCCCCATCAAACATTTAAAAACCACATGAGCGGGAGTAAATGTCATAAACAGAAGGTAAGCTCCGTCTCACCTGACTTTTAAAAACATTTTTACATCTGTCTGAACCAGAGACTTTATTATTCTTTATTAGCTTTTCCTGTTTTTCAGTTTTGCATGTTTCTTTTGAATTTAGTTTTCAGATGGTTTAGTTGTTTTAGTTTTGACTGTTTAAACGTGTTCAGCTTCAGTATTACAGTCAGACTTTTGACTTAAAGTTATGTGAGCTGTGTGGAAACCCCAGTCTTAGCAAATATATGGACCAAATCCCCGGCAGGCTGCTCGTCCCATTTTTATTAATAACTCATTCTTTAATTCGTTTTGTTTGGTATGTTTAATGTGGGAGTATCTCTCTTCTTACCCATGATAATAAATAAATATGTTCTCTGTGTAACCCATTATCTCATAATAAACCATTAATATTCATCTTTTTGCCCTTAAATGTACCATGTATTGATTTTATATTTAATGAAATCTGCTATCATTTTGATTAAAAAGCTGCAAAAAACAACCAGATACCATCTTAAACACGCCATTTAAAGTAACGACTCAGTGTTAAAACAGCTGACTGAACCCGGCCGCAAGAAGTTGATGAAATCTCTAAAACAACCACGTGAGCGCGAGCACGTGAGGAACCACAGACACGGACAGCGACTCACAGCTTCTCTCCGTCTGCAGCTTTGATGTCCTGAACCAGAAAAACTGAACCAAAACTTCCTCGGCCCAGACTCTGCAGGATGCTGTATCGCTTAGCAACCAGACCACTGCCTCCGGGGGTCAAAGGTTGGCCCGCTGCTACCTCCTGGAACCGAGGCATCCTATCGGTTCACCTGTGGAATGAGGACAGGTGGCTGAGAGCTCAGAGATGCTAAAAACACACTGATTTAAAGTAATGAAAATTAATATTTGTGTAATCGGTCTGTGTGTTTGCAGGAACTGTCTCTTTTCTCCTGACAGTTCAGAAAGAAACCTACAGCCGTGCAAGGAGAGCTCAACGTGCTGCAGCCTTCATTAGAAAAAGGGGACAGATGGTCACACACCGCAGAGCTCCACAAACACCGAGCGTCTCCACCCGCTCTTCATCAGACATTAATGCACGTCACATGGATATTGAAATATGCAGATTCAAATATAATAGCATCTGTCTTCTGAATGAACATCACAGTGATCCAAACACGTGTCTCGTTTATAGAAATGGTTGTTTCAAATCCAAACACTGGAATTTATCATTTCTGTCATCCAAATTTACAAGGACCAAACATTCACGTCTAATATTGTAAGAAAAATAATAAAAGGAAAATAACTAAAGACTTCAAAAGTTTTTTGCTTTGTTTTGTTTTATTATACAGTAAGAAAATAGAAGAAAACAGAAACACAGTTCAGGTGAAATTGGATCTAAAATTTGAAGGAACATCTGAAACTTCTGTGATCATAACATGATGCTGCCATTTGTCTGATGGCGAGCAGGTGAAAACACAGGGTGAGAAAGGCCACGCCTCTTGTTTTGCTGTGAGTTTGATTTCCTAGTTTGTGGAAACACTCAGATTGCCGCGTCTCACCCTACAGTCAGTGAGCAAGAAAAAACCTGCAGTTTAGAAGCGTTTACCTGTTAGACCAATGACTGCTTCCCAAAGAGGCTGAGAGGAGGTACAGCTGAACAGATCTGAAACTGCCCCAGAATTATGTTTTGATGAAGTTTGGCTGAATATGCAAATGAGGCATCATACTGTATATCTGCAGAATGTGCAAACTTTTTCACCTTCAGGCGACAAACTGGGGTCACTTATGAGCCCAGCTGTATATTTCTATGTGCAGGTATGACTGCCTTTATCATAAAAATTCTCCCTACCATGAATTTGTCTTTCTCTACAACTTTTCATGTGGCAAAGACACAAAGAAAATGTGCGAAATGTTTGTATATTTACAAGATTACAGACTGTAATTTTACTTTAATCGTAATGATCATATTTAGATGATTTGTGAAGCATGGCTAACAGACCAAAAGCAGCAAAAGATGAGACTGATTACAGTAGCTCGTTTTTGCATAACAATGAATGAAAACCTCATATTAGATCGATTTAAATTATCTGTCATAACAGATAACATGAACAGTGTGTGTATGATAAACACCAACAGAGCCATTAAAAAAGCGTTCCACAGCTTCATCACTTTGGGCTTAAAATCAGAATAATGGATAACAGCCAGATATAAATTCGTGTTTCATTTTATGGGCAGGCTGCGGCATTTTGGAAATCTCTTTTTGTTATGCTATGAATGAGAAAAATACTGTCACCAGTTACATTTTTAAATCACCATGTTTTTAGTAATTAAATGTTTTAAAAAGGCTTTACATGGCAAAACTGTCTTAATACGGGCAGGAATCAGACTGGAACATATGGTGGATGTGAGATTTCTGCCTGACAGTCTGAGAAAGAAGCCTTTTGAAGGGGTGTAAAAAAAAAAAAAAAGATAATTTTACTGGAAATTAGCATTTATGGATAAGACATTTAAATAATGCTTGTTACCAACAGACTCCTGAACGAGATCTGACTCGTAATAATTTATTTATCTGCATTACTGTCATGGTACCAGTTCGATGGCGCGCAGCATGTTGGGTCTGTTGAGTTTGTTTGACCCTCTTTCACCTGTCTTATTAAATACATATACATATGCATTTCATATTTCCTTTCTACTGGAAAGAAGACATGAAGGCAAACGATACCACAAAGAGAGCATGAAAAAATCTGTCTGAACAATCCTTTTCTCACAGCGTGAACAGAGGCAGGAACATCAAACACCAAACTGAGAGAAGCTGGAAACACTTCACGCTTGGCACGCAGGGATACTTTAGTTTGAAAAAGTGTCATGAAATGAGTTTTATTTTGAAAGAGTGACCGGATCCATAAAGACACACAGTCAATCGCTTTGTCCGACAATAGAACTGGAGTACTAGTATCAGCTCTTTTTTAATAACTGTTTTCTCTCGGTTAAAGCATGAAGGAGGTGGAGGCTACGCGTTAACCGGTAGTTTATCAGCTGTTTATAGTCGTTAATCAGCTCGTTTATCCCCGTTAAACGGGCCAAACTCCCGTCAAAGGAACGGAGGAAAAGAGCTACAGAATAGAAGAACAGAGGCTTTCAAGCTTTCGTCTCGCGATATTTGGGTTTTTAATCAATTAAACAGGTAAATAAACAGGTTTGATGGTTTGTTGCCTTGTTTACCTGCAGCGGTTCTGGATGAAAGACTTCCGTATTGGCTCTCGTTTCCATGGAGAGTAAAGACAACACACGCGCGCGCGCGCCCACAGAGCCCACGAACAAACGCTGCAAAGCTTCAGCACCGCAGCTGTGCTTTTAAACTCATGTTTACATACTGCACTTATTTTACATGTTTGTTGTTTGCAAAAAACCTGCAGCAGAAGCTTTGCAGCAAACAGGAGCTTTGTCCAGGTGTTTTTTACCTGGTTTACTTCCTGTGCAGACACACGAAGCTGAAGCAGCAGAAACAGTTTTTTTTTCTTTTTAACGTGAGACTCTGAGCTGTGGATTCACAGATGTCACTGACACTGACATTTCTGCAGTTAAAGGAGCAGCAGCCTGAATATGACGCTGAGCTCACACCAACATCAGAGCAAATCAATCCTAATCAATGATTTATGATCGGTTACTTATCTGATCACGTTTCTAAGAGTGAAAATGGTTCCTCAACCAACAGTTTGAAGGTGACTTTCCTCATCTTGGTCAAAAAATTGTTCCATGATGAGAGTAAGAGCCGGCTGCTGGACATCCATCATGGACTTTACAGCAAACAGATTAGAACTAAATAAAAGAGTCCCCACAAATTAATATTAACAAAACCCAGATATTAAGTCTAAATTATAACTCGATAACCCAGATAAAGAACAAGTATAATTGGAAGTGGGACTCAAAATATATTAAGTACTTAGGAGTACGTATATATACGTTTTATTGGTTAACACTCCTCATATTAAATACAGTACCAGTCAAAAGTTTGGCATTTTAAAGCCAATATGTCATTTCATTGTAATTCAGACTGAAATATTATAAATCTCACACTGAAACTATAAACTGAAGCTCAATAAAAGCATCTGTCACAACAGCTGCTGACACAGTTAACACGTATAAATCAGTTCTTAATGACAGTTTGCAGACAGGTGAGTGCTGATAAATAAAGCTGGATGAATTATGAGCAATAAGCCCATTAAATGTCTTTTTATCAAAGCACATATGTTACAGTTACTAGTGATGATGCCACACAGCCCAGTCTTGTTCTTCTTCGTTGGTTCTCAGCTCTTCAGTGGAGTCTGGAGTTCAAACCGCACAGGTGAGATAATGAGGAAGAGAAGAAGACAGAAGCAGACAGGTCAGGGCTGTGATGCAAAGGGTTTGTGATTATTCAGATTTTAACAAAAGGCTCAGTGTTCAGAGGAAGGATTTCAGTCTGAAAGAGAAATCCATCGAGCACCATCGTGTGGCTTTTCATGCCATCATCACTGACAGTGTTTATGTCATTACTCTCACTGCCAGAAGGGGGAGACAAAGCTCCTGCAGGTCTGCATTTCCAACAAAGGAGTTCACCAAATCAGAGATTTTTAGTTCATGAAGTGAGGAAACAGAAATTCAGAAGTCCTCCACTGACAGTCAAATCAATTCAGACCTTGTTCATTTATACCTGTGCAACAACTCGACTCACCTGGACCTCTAAATGTCTCTCAGCTCTCTGCTGCTGACCTGCAAACCACACGTCCTGTGATGACAACAAGAAGAACATGTTGTTAGAGGTGGGAACTTGAATTTTCATGATAATAAATGTTGGTTAAAAGTTTGGTAGCTTTTTTTACATTTTGAATGTTTGATCTTTGATCAGGACATAATTTATCAGTGAAATCAGTGCAATTTATTTAATTTCACTTCTTCAGTTTCACTTTTATCAGATATTGTGGCAAACAGTAACAACAGTCACCTCAAGATGTTTCATATTGTGAGGTAAAGACCCTACAATATTACAGAGAAAACTCCAACAATTAGTTAACCCCCCTTTATGAGGCAATCACTTTGCAACAGTGGGAAGGAAAAGCTCCTATTTAATGGGAAGAAACCTCCCACAGAGCCAGGCTCAGGGAGGGGCAGTCATCTACTGCGACCGGTTGGGGGCGAGGAGAGGGAGACAGGACAAAAGACACACTGTGGAAGAGAGCCAGAGATTAATAATAACTAATGACTGAATGCAGAGTGGTGTAAAGAGGTGAATGAAGAAGAAACATTCAGTGCATCGTGGGAACCCTCCAGCAGCCTCAGCCTGTAGCAGCATAACTAAAGGCCTGCACACACAGAACAAAAAAAACCAAAAAAAAAAGCATAAAATTCTGAATCTTTTGGATGCAAACTTGTCATGTAACCTATATTCACTAAATGATCACTTTTTACAGCTACTCTTCTGTATAGTTTTGAATAGTCTTCAAGAAACAAAAAGAAGTCCAGTTGCCCTTTTTTCAAGCTCCAGAGACTCATTCTAGTTAGTTAAAACTTTTTAACTTTGTTATATTGCTAACAGAAGTGGAAGAGATGAGATAACAAAGAAGGAAGCACTTTTTTAGGTTTTGTTCCCACACTTTCAGAAATACAGCTACTGTAATGAAATTTTTTTTCCAGTCCTGCGCAGGTACAACAAAATCCGAGCAATCAGATAGAAACTCTGAGTAAGGGCCTGGTGGACAATATATAACCAATAAAACTGTTTTTTGAGTTTTCCAATTAGGGCCCATGAAGTTAAGACTGAGGCTTTCAAATAGGTCTTTGATTGATTAATAAGCTGGGCTGGAAGATTGCTGCTCCTCCTCCTCAGCCTGTGCTTCAAGGATTTTGATAGTTAGTAGGACTTGAGGGGTGTTGATTAATTTAAACTAACATATTCATCCTGCTGTAGACAGGGCTTCATAAGGCAAAATAAAATATGTGGATCAATTTTAATAATTAAAACATTTTTGCTGCTACTCGGTTTATTTTTAAGTGGTCTGGGAGCAGACACAGTCTCTATGGGGATGGCATTTTGGGGGTTTTCACCTGAAATATGTCTGAAACTTTTCTGTGAATATTCCAGTTTCAGCTCCAGGACTCATTTCATTCAGAGCTGCTGGCTGGGGTGACTCTGGCGTATCATCTACACTGTTTTTACACATGCTCTGCAGCCCTGAACTTTAATGGACATCAGCTGACAGAGGTCCATACAGTACCAGTCAAATGGTTGTCCAAACCTTTGACTGGTACTGTAGACTGAAAGAGGAGAAGAAAACAGATGACGACTGTGAGGAAAGTACCTTTGATTATTACTGATGCCACAGTGATGATGAGCAGCGTGTGAGCAGCGAACAGAACCAGACGGACAGCTGTCAGTTTGTCCACTTTAACTCCTGTAAAGAAGATCAGACATTAAAGCTTTGCAGACGCACGACCACTAACCATGTGGCAAGAATGTGTCAGCCATTTTAAACATGTGACAGTCATGATAACAAGTGAATAAGGCCCCAGTCACACAGGCTCAGAGACTGGTCCATGACCATCAGGCAAACAGTGGTTATGAGGGGAAAATGAATATTGTCTGACTGTTTGCGACGTTGATGGCAGCTGAATAGGAAAATGAAGGCCTGGTCACACAGGCCTACAATGCAGTGTGAGAAACCTCAATAGAAAATAAGCTGCTTCTATACAGATGTTGCAGTGATTTACATACAATTAGGTCATTAAGTTGTTGTAGTTTTGTCTCTGTGCTCAGCACAGTGGATTTCAAACAATTAAAATGTGATTGAAGTGCAAACTTTCAGCTTTAACTGAAGAGGTTTAAGAAAGAAAAGTTGCATTGTTATGGAATTACAGTTATTTTCATACAGAGTCCCCCTTTTTGAGAACCTCTAACATAATTTTAAAAATAAGGATTGATTTTTTTTTATACTAGGATATAAATCCTTTCTAAAGTCTAGAATTTACAGACATGACCAAATGCTGTGTCCAAACACTATTTTATTTTAAACACTGGCTTCATGAAACACAAAACCTCAAACAAATTCCTGGAAATAAAAGCTGAGATGCTGATCTTTTGTCTCATAACCATTTTTTGATGTCAAACCCAAATGTTTTCCATCTACTGTGGCTGTTCTTTCTGTTCTTCTCCAAGCTCAGGTCTTCTACCAGAGGCCTGGGAGCTTGAGGGTCCTGCGCAGTATCTTAGCTGTTCCCAGGAGTGCGCTCCTCTGAACAGAGATCTCGGATGTCGTTCTTGGAATCTGCTGGAGCCATTCTCCCGGTTTGGGGGCCACTGTCCAGCGTTCCGATTACCACGGGGACCACTGTTAACTTCACATTACACATCCTCACGAGCTCTTCTCTCAGCCCATAGCATTTATTGAGCTTCTTGTCTTCCTTCTTCTTGATGCTGCCATCACTTATTGTTCTTCATCCTCTTCTTTCTCAGGTTTCTGCTGCCTGAGGTGCTCACTAAGCACATGATCATTTGTGGCCATCTTCCTGATGGAGCTTTGTTGTTTCATCCTGAATGGTGTTTCTGACACTCACTAGTCCTCCGCCTCCTTCCTTCCACTTCTGATAACTGGCAGGGCATAGGTGTTGATAGCCCGG
Source organism: Archocentrus centrarchus (assembly GCF_007364275.1). Lineage (NCBI taxonomy): Eukaryota > Metazoa > Chordata > Actinopteri > Cichliformes > Cichlidae > Archocentrus > Archocentrus centrarchus. Next base: position 33,785,053 of record NC_044361.1, on the reverse strand, counting down.
ATCTTGTTCTTCCCATTCAGCTGACTCTTCAGGACTTGTCTTACTCTCTGCAGGTATTTGGCAGTTGCAGCTTTCCTAGCGGCCTCTTCATGGTTTCCATTTGCCTGTGGGATTCCAGGGTACTTGTAGCCGTCTGCAATGTTGCCTTCTGTTAGTGCAATCCCCTCAGCTCTGACTACCTTCCCTCTCTTTGTTACCATCCAACTACACTTCTCCAGTCCAAATGGCATTCCAGTGTCATTGCTGTGTATCTCATTCACTCCTGGCATACAGCTTGATGTCATCCATATAGAGGATGGTTATTTCATTCCATAGCTGGGATCTGTAGCCAGTCTTGACAGTGATCTAGCTGAGCGGGTTCAGGGCTATAGCAGAACAGTAGCAGGGACAAGCTGGTTTCAAGAATTTCTTCCAGTATGAACACCAAAGGTGCTCGATTTTGCTGTGCCATACACTGCAGTTATAACAACAACCCTGACCCCAGGACAGGTCAGAATACAGGTTTAATCGATATCCTACTGACAAGGACAGGTGAGGGATCTGTGTCATGTCATCAGTGAATACAGACAAGGACAGGATTGTTGGTACCCTTCTCTTAAAAAAAGAAAAACACACAATGGCCCCTAAAATAACTTAAACTGACAAAAATTAATAATAAAGAAAAATGTACTGAAAATGAACTCATGAAACTCAGACCTTGCTCTGAAATTGAGGTTCAACAGAATTATTTAAAAAAACAAACTAATGAAACTGGCCTGGACAAAAATGATGGTACCTTAGATTTAATATTGTTTTGCACAACCTTTTGGGGCAATCACTGCAATCAAGTGATTTCTGTAACTCTCAGTGAGACTGTCACACCTGTCAACAGGTGAGCAAACTGCTCCAGCTGTCTCAGGTTTGAAGGGTAGCTTCTCCAGACTGCATGTTTCAGCTGCTTCCATAGATCTTCAATAGGATTTCGATCAGGACTCATAGAGGCCACTTCAGAAAGGTCCAGTGGTTTGTTCTTAGCCATTCCTGGGTGTTTTTACCTGTGTTTGGGTCATTATCCTGTTGGAGGACCTATGACAGGGGTGGGCACTTCCAGGCCTCGAGGGCCGGTGTCCTGCAGGTTTTAGATGTGTCCCTGATCCAACACACCTGAATCAAATGGCTGAATTTCCTCGTCAGTATGCAGTCAAGTTCTCCAGAGTCCTGCTAATGACTTCTATAAGTGATTCAGGTGTGTTGGTGCTCTTTTCTTTGTATGCTTCATTTTTGCATCTGTGAACATAAAGCTGATGTGATCTGCTAAAAAGTTCTCTCATCTGTCCGAAGGACATTCTCCCAGAAATTTTGTGGCTCGTCACTATGCATTTTGGCAAATTCCAGTCTGACATTTTTATGATTTGCTTTCTGCAGCAGTGTCCTCCTCGGACGTCTTACATTAAATCTACTTTGGCTCAAACACCAACAGATGGCAAAATCTGACATTGATGTACCTTAACCTTGGAGCTCACCTCTGATCTCCTTGGAAGTTGTTCTGGACTCTTTGCTTAACATTCCTATTATCTGTCTCTTCAATTTGTCATCAGTTTTCCTCTTGCAGCCACGTCCAGGGAGGTTGGCTACAGTCCTGTGGACCTTAAACTTCTGACTAATATATGCAGCTGTAGTCACAGATGGTCTTGTAGCATTTACCTTTAAAATGCTTGTCAATGTGGTCCAAGTTCAGTGTGGTACACACCATGATGCCAAACAGCACATTGATGTCTTTTCACCCTTTAAATAGGCAGACTGACAGGTTAGAAACCAGTGATGCTGATTACAGGACACGCCTTAGATTAACACATCCCTATGCTCACTTTATTTTCAATCTTTTTTAGGAGTACCAGCATTTTTGTCCAGGCCACTAGGTGTTTTTAGTCCATCCATCCACTCACTTCCACTTATCCTGTTCAGGGTCACATTCGCACCTATGGGCAATTTAGAGTGGCCAGTCAACCTAACCTC